>NW_022436974.1:22158714-22333623 GCF_009761245.1 Sapajus apella
AAAGAAAAAAAAAAAAAAAAAAAAAAAAAAAAAAAAGAGAAGGCAGCAGCATAACCAAAACGCATAAAGCCCTAAATCCCTGGGACAGAGCACCTGGGAACAAAAAGCAGTTTATGAGTTCTGCTGCAGCAGACCTAAAAGTACCTGCCCAGCAGCTCTGAATGAACAACAGAGCTCACAGCTCACCATTTGAGCTCCTATAAAGAAGAGACCATCTCCTCAAACAGCTCCCTGACCCCTGTATATCCAACGAGCCACCTCATAAAGGAGAGATCAGATTGACACTAGGCGGGTATCCTTCTGGGACAAAGATAGCAGAAGAAGAAAACTGGTAACAACCCTTGCTGTTCAGCAGCTGCTGCAGGTGAACCCCAGGCAAGCAGGGCCTGGAGTGAACCTCAGCAGACCTAGAGCAGAGGGGCCAGACTGTCAGAAGGAAAACCAAGAAACAGAAATAACCTCATCATCAACAAACAGAATGTCAATCTGAAAGATTTGAGACCCAATCTGAAAGCCAGCAACTACAAAGTCGACAGGTGGATAAATCCTTAAAGATGGGAAGAAACCGGCGCAAAAAGGATGAAAACACCCGAAACCAGAACACCTCTCCTCCTAGAAGGGATCACAACTCCTCACCAGCAAGAGAACAAGGTTGGAGGGAGAATGATTGTGATGAAGTGACAGAATCAGACTTCAGAAGGTGGGTAGTAAGAAACTTCTGTGAACTTAAAGAACATGTTCTAACCAAATGCAAAGAAACTAAGAACCTTGAGAAAAGATTTGACGAAATGCTAACGAGAATGGACAAAATAGAGAGGAATATAAGTGAATTGATGGAGCTGGAAAACGCAACACGAGAACTTCGCGAAGCATGCACAAGTATCAACAGCCGAATTGACCAAGCAGAAGAAAGGATATCAGAGGTCGAAGATCAACTCAATGAAATAACACGGGAAGGCAAGACTGGAGAAAAAAGGGTAAAAAGGAATGAACAAAATCTCCAAGAAATGTGGGACCATGTGAAAAGACCTAATCTACGTTTGATAGGCATACCTGAATGCGACGAAGAGAAGGAACCCAAGCTGGAAAATACTCTTCAGGATATTATCCAGGAAAACTTCCCCAACCTAGCAAGGCAGGCAAACATTCAAGTCCAGGAAATACAGAGAACACCACAAAGATATTCGTCAAGAAGAGCAACCCCAAGGCACATAATCGTCAGATTCACCAGGGTTGAAATGAAGGAGAAAATACTAAGGGCAGCCAGAGAGAAAGGTCGGGTTACCCACAAAGGGAAGCCCATCAGACTCACAACAGATCTCTCAGCAGAAACCCTACAAGCCAGAAGAGAGTGGGGGCCAATATTCAACATCCTTAAAGAAAAGAACTTTCAACCCAGAATTTCCTATCCAGCCAAACTAAGCTTCTTAAGTGAAGGAAAAATAAAATCCTTTGGGAACGTGCAAGTACTCAGAGATTTCGTCACCACCAGGCCAGCTCTACAAGAGCTCCTGAAAGAAGCTCTACACATATAAAGGAACAACAAGTACCAGCTCAACTAAAGGGCAAAACACCCAGCTAGCACCAAAATGACAGTATCAAATTCGCACATAACAATATTAACCCTAAATGTAAATGGATTAAATGCCCCAATCAAAAGACACAGACTGGCAAATTGGATAAAAAGCCAAAACCCATCGGTGTGCTGTATGCAGGAAACCCATCTCACATGCAAGGATACACAAAGGCTCAAAATAAAGGGATGGAGGAAGATTTACCAAGCAAATGGAGAGCAAAAAAAAGCAGGAGTTGCAATTCTCATCTCTGATAAATTAGACTTTAAAGCAACAAAGATTATAAGAGACAAAGAAGGACATTACATAATGGTAAAAGGATCAATGCAACAAGAAGAGCTAACGATCCTAAATATATACGCACCCAACACAGTAGCACCCAGATATATAAGGTAAGTTCTTAACGACTTACAAAGAGACTTAGACTCCCACACAATTATAGTGGGAGACTTTAACACCCCATTGTCATTCTTAGACAGATCAACCAGACAGAAAATTAACAAGGATATCCAGGACTTGAACTCAGACATGGATCAAGCAAACCTAATAGACATTTACAGAATTCTCCACCCCAAATCCACAGAATATACATTCTTCTCAGCACCACATCACACCTACTTTAAAATTGACCACATAATTGGGAGTGAATCACTCCTCAGCAACTGCAAAAGAACGGAAATCGTAACAAACAGTCTCTCAGACCACAGTGCAATCAAGTTAGAACTCAGAATTCAAAAAGTAACCCAGAACCGCACAGCTTCATGGAAACTGAACAACTTGCTCTTGAATGTTGACTGGATAAACAATGAAATAAAGACAGAAATAAAGATGTTCTTCGAAACCAAGGAGAATGAAGACATAACATACCAGAATCTCTGGGACACATTTAAAGCAGTCTCTAGAGGAAAATATATAGCAATAAGTCCCCACATGAGAAGCAAGGAGAGATCAAAAATTGACACCCTATCGTCAAACCTGAAAGAACTAGAGGAGCAAGATCAAAAAACCTCAAAGTCTAGCAGAAGACAAGAAATAGCTAAGATCAGAGCAGAACTGAAGGAGATGGAGACACAAAAAACCCTTCAAAAAATAAATAAATCCAGGAGCTGGTTTTTTGAAAAGATCAACAAAATAGACCACTAGTCAGCTTAATAAAAAAGAAAAGAAAAGAGAGAATAACCAAATTGATGCAATAAAAAACGATCAAGTGGATATCACCACAGATTCCACAGAAATTCAAACCATCATCAGAGATTATTACAAACAACTCTATGCACATAAACTAATAAACCTGGAAGAAATGGATAAATTCCTGGACACTTGCCTCCTCCCAAGCCTAAACCAGGAAGAAGCCGAAACCCTGAACAGACCCATAACAAGGTCTGAAGTTGAGGCAGCAATTAAGAGCTTACCACCCAAAAAAAGCCCAGGTCTAGATGGGTTCACAGCCGAATTCTACGAGACATACAAACAGGAGCTGGTACCACTCCTTCTGAAACTATTCCAAACATACAAAAAGAGGGAATTCTTCCCAAATCATTTTATGAGACCAACATCACCCTGATTCCAAAACCCGGCAGAGACTCAACAAGAAAAGAAAACTTCAGGCCAATATCCATGATGAACATAGATGCAAAAATCTTCAATAAAATACTGACAAGCCAATTGCAACAGCACATCAAAAAGCTTATCCACCATGATCAAGTAGGCTTCATCCCGGGGATGCAAGGCTGGTTCAACATACGCAAGTCTATAAACGTAATTCACCACATAAACAGAAACAAAGACAAAAACCACATGATTATCTCAATTGATGCAGAGAAGGCCTTTGACAAAATTCAACAGCCCTTTATGCTAAAAACCCTCCATAAGCTAGGTATTGATGGAACGTATCTCACAATAATAAAAGCTATTTATGACAAACCAACAGCCAATATCATACCAAATGGGCAAAAACTGGAAGCATTCCCCTTGAAATGTGGCACCAGAGAAGGATGCCCTCTCTCACCACTGCTATTCAATATAGTATTAGAAGTTCTAGCCAGAGCAATCAGGCAAGAAAAAGAAATAAAGGGCATTCAAATAGGAAAGGAGGAAGTCAAATTGTCTCTATTTGCAGACGACATGATTGTATATCTGGAAGACCCCATTGTCTCAGCCCAAAATCTCCTGAAACTGATAAGCAACTTCAGCAAAGTCTCAGGATACAAAATCAATGTGCAAAAATCACTTGCATTCCTATACATCAATAACAGACTTAAAGAGAGCCAAATCAAGAACAAAGTTCCATTCACAATTGCCACAAAGAGAATAAAATACCTAGGAATACAACTAACAAGGAACGTAAAGGACCTCTTCAAGGAGAACTACAAGCCACTGCCCCACGAAATAAGAGAGGACACAAACAGATGGAGAAACATTCCATGTTCATGGTTAGGAAGAATCAATATCGTGAAAATGGCCATACTGCCCAAAGTAATTTACAGATTCAACGCTATCCCCATCAAGCTACCAATGACCTCCTTCGCAAAACTGGAAAAAACCACCTTAAACTTCATATGGAACCAAAAGAGAGCCCGCATAGCCAAGTCAATTCTAAGCAAAAAGCCGGGAGGCATCACACTACCGGACTTCGAACTATACTACAGGGCTACAGTAATCAAAACAGCATGGTACTGGTACCAAAACAGAGATATAGACCAATGGAACAGAACAGAGGTCTTGGAGGCAACACAACATATCTACAACCATCTGATCTTTGACAAACCAGACAAAAACAAACAATGGGGAAAGGATTCCCTGTTCAATAAATCGTGTTGGGAAAGCTGGCTAGCCATGCGCAGAAAGCAGAAACTGGACCCCTTCCTGACACCTTACACTAAAATTAACTCCAGATGGATTAAAGACTTAAACATAAGACCTAACACCATAAAAACCCTGGAAGAAAATCTAGGCAAAACCATTCAGGACATAGGTGTAGGCAAGGACTTCATGACCAAAACACCAAAAGCATTGACAACAAAAGCCAAAATAGACAAATGGGACCTAATCAAACTCCACAGCTTCTGCACAGCAAAAGAAACAGTCGTTAGAGTGAATCGGCAACCAACAGAATGGGAAAAAATTTTTGCAGTTTACCCATCTGACAAAGGGCTGATATCCAGAATTTACAAAGAACTAAAACAGATCTACAAGAAAAAAGTAACAAGCCCATTCAAAAGTGGGCAAAGGATATGAACAGACACTTTACAAAAGAAGACATACATAAGGCCAACAAACATATGAAAAAATGCTCATCATCACTGGTCATCAGAGAAATGCAAATCAAAACAACATTGAGATACCATCTCAGCCAGTTAGAATGGCGATCATTAAAAAATCTGGAGACAACAGATGCTGGAGAGGATGTGGAGAAATAGGAACACTTTTACACTGTGGGTGGGAGTGTAAATTAGTTCAGCCATTGTGGAAGACAGTGTGGCGATTCCTCAAGGACCTAGAAATAGAACTTCCATTTCACCCAGCAATCCCATTACTGGGTATACATCCAAAGGATTACAAATCGTTCTACTATAAGGACACATGCACACGAATGTTCATTGCAGCACTGTTTACAATAGCAAAGACCTGGAACCAACCCAAATGCCCATCGACGATAGACTGGATAGGGAAAATGTGGCACATATACACCATGGAATATTATGTAGCCACCAAAAACGATGAGTTTGTGTCCTTTGTAGGGACATGGATGAACCTGGAAACCATCATTCTCAGCAAACTGACAGAAGAGCAGAAGATAAAACACCGCATGTTCTCACTCATAGGCGGGTGTTGAACAATGAGAACACATGGACACAGGGAGGGGAGCACTACACACTGGGGTCAGTTGGGGGAAAATAGAGGAGGGACGGTGAGGGGTGGGGAGCTGGGGAGAGACAGCAAGGGTAGAAATGCCAGATGTAGGTGATGGGGAGGAAGGCAGCAAATCACACTGCCACGTGTGTACCTATGCAACAATTTTGCATGTTCTTCACACGTACCCCAAAACCTAAAATGCAATAAAATAAATAAATGGGGAAAATAAAATAAAGTAAAATAAAAAAGGAATTCCAATTTTCCTCCTAGCACGGCCACTATGTGCCTGGATCTGAGATAAAGAGAGCTGATAAAGGGGAAAATCATATGGGCAGTGTGGTCAGGACCCAGTGGTGTGTTTACTGCCAAAGTCAACATCAGGGTTAGGCATTTATTACAAATGTGTGAGTTGACTTGGACAGCGTATTGAATAGGTGCGTTATCAATACCATCATCACAGTGAATTGAACAGCTACATTGATAGCTGAATAAAAATGATAATGATGATGATGGTGGTCATAGTAGCTGTGGTAAGAATGACACAGGCAACTTGAATAGCTGAACTGGAGAGTAAATTGCAATACCCTGAAAAATAAAAAGTAAAACTTGGGCTTACACTATGCAGGATCAATGCTAAGCGTGTTACACACATTTCCCCCCATTTCTCTTTAAAAAACCCTGTGGGATAGATTATATCATCCGTTTTGCAAATAAGGAAGACCGAGGCCAGGTCACTCATGTGTCCAAGGCAACATGGCTGATATTGATCTAGAATTGGAAGTCTCCCTGGCCCCCGGTGACATATTTCTGACTCCTGCAGATTTGCTATACAGTAAGTAAATCAGGGTTAATGATTCATTTTCAGAAACAAAATCATTTATTTGCTTTATAGGAAGGATCCTTTAAAAAGTGACTGT
The DNA here is from genome assembly GCF_009761245.1 of Sapajus apella. Classification (NCBI taxonomy): domain Eukaryota; kingdom Metazoa; phylum Chordata; class Mammalia; order Primates; family Cebidae; genus Sapajus; species Sapajus apella. Next base: position 22,165,061 of record NW_022436974.1, read on the forward strand.
CACCTAGTGTATTTAACATAAAACCCTGATTATAAAGATTCGTTTGCAGGAGAGCATTTCCAACAATAATCCTTCCCATCTGTATGGCTACAATACTGTTTCACGGCACCATCATGGGTATTACATTCTACATCAACTTGACTTAAACAGAAACTTATCACTCTTTTCCTATATGGCAACAGCATCTATTTGGTATCTGCCAGTGATTAAACAAGCAGGCTGTGGTGCCAGAGTCTTGAATTCGAACCCCAGCTTTACTGCTTACTAGCTATGAGTTTGAACAAGCTACTTAGCATTTCTGAGACTCATTTTCTTCATCTGTGAAGTGGGCAGAATAACTGTACATAACAAATGTTAAGCCCTGTTCCAAAGTGTCACCAAATAAGTGAGAAATGCTGTTTGTGATTTACTGTGTCCACCCAAAAACCTTCTGAGCATAATGTGGCTTTCTATGTAGAAACCTGTGGTAAGACTAATGAGGACAGTTTTGTTTCGCAGTGTCAATTAATATATTGTTATTCTACCTTGTGCTTCAGCCTCATAGGAACGTTCCAAGTGTCTTCAGGTCCTATTAGCACTGGGATGCTGTTAAATTTGGGTTTCTGGAAGGGCCAAGTTATTGTCCTGACCTCAGGGCAGAGAAAATTCCCCCAGATTCTGCCTTTCCTATATGCCCATCCAGGGCCTCATCAGAGGAGAGAAAACTAGACTCTAAGAGTCAGAGGAGGCCTTGGAGATTACATAGCAGGACGTAGAAGGCAGACAGCTTGACCTATGAGGGATAGGCGAGGTTCCTGACTGAAATCACAGGAAGAGCAGAATTTGCTACTGAAGGCCTTGGGCAGCCCTCTTCACTCATCTCTGCCTCAGTTTCCTGACCTTGCTTGCAGGGTTCAGGTGTCTTGGACAAGCACTTTGGAATGCCCAAATACAGACAGCATCTGAGGCCAGCATAGAAAGTGAGGAAGCCTCACCCTCATTCGGAGGCTCAGAATTCACAGGAATAGAGACAGTTGGATATTCATGTCTTGAGTTGAAGCAAGAGGTCAGGCTAGAGGATAAGATTCAGGGTGAAGACCCAGGAGTAGATGTGATCACACAGGAGAGGGTAGAGCATCAGAAGAAAAGAACAAACTGACTTTATTGCAGTGATTCTGGGGAAATGAAGACCTGAGCTAGTCCATGGTAGTGGGAATGGAATGAGAATTACTAAGGTAACATCAATAGGCTATGGTTTCTGCTGATTTGAGAGTTGGGGAAAGAGACAGAGATGATTTGACATTGATTAAATTCCAGGTCCTCCCCAGCCCTCTTCTCTGCCCAACCCAGGCTGGGCAGGTTGCTTCTTATTTATGGTCCCACCAAGTGTCTACATGGCAAAACTCACCGTGTATAGTAATTACCTGTGTAAATGTTGACATCTTCCATGTTTCCATCATCCAGTGCTTACTCACTTCTTTTCAGGTGCTAACTCAAATAGTGTGCTTCCCAGGCCAGCCCTCACTACCTCCCTTATCCTACTGTATTTTTCTTCATAGCCCTACAAATATAGATCATCGTGTAGATGCTATCCGTCTCCCTGACTGGCACCTAAGCTCAGTAGAGCAGGGACAGACTTGATCTACTTTGTTCGCAGATATATTCATAGAGCCTAGAAGAGTGCTCAAGACGCTTAATAAACATTTGCTAAATATGCCCTGCTCCTTCACATCCCCAGACAGAATACCCCTTATTCTCTCTGTTTGTGCACATATGGCAGAGTTTCCTGACTATCCTGGCCAATGTCTTGGAGATCCTTACCAGACACAGCAATCCAGAGGGCATCTGTGTTACTCTTTCCTGTATAATTAGATAATAATTTCTCTTTATGAAGACAATCTGATGAACCAGATCAGTTACATAAATTGTGTAACATAAAATTGTGGAGCCCCTTGTTCAAAATTAAAGAATTTCAAGACAGTCATGGCAGAGCATTCAACCAAGCATGGTTGCTTCTGAGTGTGGGCCCTCAGTGACTGCACAGGTCACACACCCATGAAGCTAGCCCTGCTGATGAGGACTAGATCTTAACAGACTCTAAATACCAGGCTCCAGATTTATATTTTGTCATGTAGAAAATAAAAAACTACAGAAGAATTTTGAAGAGAGGTGGCATTTAAAGTTTCACTGTTTTCTGACTATAAGTCATACTCACTGTGGAAAATTTGCACAAGTGCAGAAAGGTATATAATTATAAGGTATAAGGTATTAATCTCCTCTCGCTCCTACCTCTTGCCCTGCCGACACCAAATCCAAAAGTAGCCAGTGAACACTTGGCTGATTTCTTTCTGTCTTCCCAAGTGCATTTTTTTCTATGTAACATAGTTAAGATGGTACTTCAGCTACAACTTTGTATCCTGCTTTATTCACAGGGCACTGAGAGAGGAGGGGGGCCTTTAAAATACATGTTGAGGGAGATTGGCCTGAATGTGAGCTCATAGAGAGAATTGGCAGTACAGGGCTGGCAGCAAGAAGTTGAGATGGAGGCAGAGTTCCAGCCTCGAACAGAGAATGGAGGAGATCCTGGACTAAGGGATTAGAAGTGAAAGTGGAGAGAGAGTTTGGGAGCTGAAACCACTCTGATGGAAGAGTGACCACAACCCCCACCCTTCATACATTCCCCTAACTCATGGGAAAGACTCTCAAAGTCTGGTTATGTCTTTCAGGAGTTGTGCAGGTGACAGCAAGCATTGAGAGTCATTTCTCAAACGCAAGTCTTGGTCTCCTTCCTTCTAAGGTTGGGCCTGTCTTTCTCCACTCGCCTAAGGGTCAGACACTAAATGCTGGGCCCCAGGACAGCCTTTGAAGGCAGCAAATAGGAATCCAGAGAGAGAGAGCAGGCTCGGCAGGGCCAGAGTTCCCAGGGTCCGCCACACACACTTCAGGATTTAGAACTGCCATTGTGTTGGTTAGTCCTCCGCGCCTGGGCTGGCAAATGGGAGAGTTAACATTGTCATTGGATCCCTAATTGTGCGTTTCATGAATTTTCATGTTTCCGCTTGCAAGCTTAATGTTGCTTTTTCAGTGAGTTTTTTTGTCCTTGAGTGTAAGAGACTTGTAATTACAGAGTGTTGTGGATTGCAGAGGGCGATTAAAATGGATTTTGTGAAATCTGAAGCACCCCCTCTCTTTCACACACACACACACACACACACACACACACACACACACACACACATACCCCCGAGCACCCCAATCCGATAGGCGGGGGAGTAACTCAGACAGAATCTCGTGAAGTTCACAGATTCAGGATATGAAGGATATGAATTTTCTTCAGGCTTTCCCTCCCTGGGCCTTGGATCCACTCCAAGATAGCCCTTCCCATTCCCGCTTCCTCTCTTGCTTCTCCTCCTCCTCTCTTTCCTGAATGAAGTCCAGCTATGTCCCTGACCCTCAGCTGACTCTGACCCCCAGGGCTGGCTGCTTTCTCACTTGAAGGGATGATAAAACAAAGAGGAGATTTTCATCTTTGTTTTTGTGCAGCTGTTAAGTGTGTTTCATTACCATCACAGCCAGCCTACACTTCCGTCTGAGAGGGTCCTTCACTTTGAATAGAGGCCTGAAAATTGCTGAAACCAGCAAGGGTGTAAGAATTCCCATTTTGATGTCTCTTCCTCTTAGGACAAGTTAGTGCTTGATGGAAGTGAGAACTGATCTTTTCTGCCTTCATCTGAATCAGAAACGGCTTGTTGGTGCAGAGAGGACATTGAAGTATAAGTGACCAGGAAGTGAGGGGTGCAGAGGGGATGGCAGAAAGACTCCCTGGAGGAGGTGGGGCTCTGCCTTGAAGAAAGAGGAAGATCCTAGTAGGATCCCCAGAGAAGGAAAGCAGAACAGCAGGGAGTCCAGCCTGGCTAGACTGCAAAGATCCCTGAGGAATGACGTCCCTTGGCCAGTGAGGAAACCAGGTCAATCTACTTGAATATTTGGGTGTGTTTGTGCTGCAAGGGACTTGGGAAATCACTGAAACTAGAACTTCTATTTAAAAGAAGAGCCTGACCCGGGCCTGGCCTGAACCTACGAATGGTTCCCCTCACAACCTTTCTGTCCAACTCCCAGCCACATATCTCTCACCCTAACCCCACAGCCCCCTTCCCATGAACACAGTCCTGAATCACCCCTCTCAGCTGTGTGCCTGAACAGTGAACAACCTGCCCAACCATACGCAACAGCCCTGGAGCAGGGCTTACAACCAGGTCTCTCTTTTTCTCAGTTTATACTCTCTGTGCCCCCAGCCATGCCATATGCTCTACCACACTGAATTCTATCTGGATTTCTAAGAATCTTTACATATCAGAGCTTAACATCCCACATTCTAGAATTTGGTTGTGCATATTATTTATACACAAGCATATACAAATGAACAGACACAGGTATATACGTGTGTGTGTGTGTGTGTGTACACACGTGCGTCTTTTTCAAGCATCCAAAGATGGTACTGCTGATGGCAGAACGTCATCATGGCTGGGCAGAAAAGACCACCTCCTCCACAGCCTACATGACCTTTGAGGCAGCTTCCAGCTGACTCCTGCAGCCTCATCACCACCCTGCCTCTCTCTGCCCCCACCTTGCCCTCTTGCAGGGAACGTAGAGCTCCCCAAACAGATTTTTTTTTTATAACTCCATATCTTTGTGTTGCTCCCTCTGCCTAAAGTACTTTTCTCACACTGTTCTTCATCTAACAAATTCTTTCAAGCCAGGATTCACCCTCTCTGAGACCTTTGGTGACACCCCCCACCACCTCCTTTCTCTGTATGACCCATGTTCCTCCATGGTGTGTGTGCTGCTGTATCATATTTGGGTCTCCATGGCAGCCTCTCCTACTAGCATGCGGGCTCCTGAGGGCAAGCCCATGGCCTCACCTGTCTCTATCCCCTATGCCCGGCACAGGTTCTGGTCCATTAAGGAGTCTGTCAGTCTGTTTCCACACTGCTGATAAAGACATACCTGAGACTGGGTAATTTATAAAGAAAAAGAGGTTTGAGGGACTCACAGTTTCACATGGTTGGGAAGGTCTCACAATTACTGTGGAAGGCAAAAGACATGTCTTACCTGGCAGAGGGCAAGAGAGAATGAGAGCCAAGTGAAAGGGGTTTCCTCTGATAAAACCATTAGATCTCGTGAGACTTATTCACTACCACAAGAACCGTATGGAGGAACCTCCCCCATGATTCAATTGTCTCCCACCAAGTCCTTCCCACAACACGTGGAACTTATGGGAGGTACAATTCAAGATGAGATTTGGGTGGGGACACAGCCAAACCATATCAAGGGGGCTCCAGGAATGGCTGTTGTTGAGTGGAGCTGATACTCTTTTGGTGAATCAGTTAGCCCCGAAAGAGGAACGAAGATCTTGCATAGTATGGGGCTCAGGCAAGTGTCCACAGCTTAGCTGGGGAGAGCAGGGTGGGGTACTTTATCGGCAAAGCACCTATCTCTCAAATACCATGTCCCAGATGCTAGTGTCCTCCTTCCAAAGCAGACCCATGCCATCTATCCTCCCAGGTGGGAACATGTGCTGCAAGCTAAACTCTTTTTGGCTCTGAGCTTTGGAATGTAACCTGACATGCACATTTCCATGGACCTGGCTGGTCTATGGGCTCTGCTTCAACTTACGGATCCAGGAGCCCCCAGAGTGACTTCTTTCCCTCCTAGGCCAGCACTGTCACCTGTCAAAAATGTTAACAGGGAGAGGAGGCAGCTGCTAAGAAAGTCCCCATGACCATCTTTTCTTCTCCAGTATGCATTCCCCTCTACCTCCTGGGCCATGGACTCTAGGTACCAGGCTGCAGCTGTCCACCTGCAGTGCCCAGGATGCTGTGAGTGCCTGACAAGGGAGCACAGCTCTCAAGCCCCTCTGCTGCAGGGTGACTAGAGAGGGGGCCAGACAAACAGCACCAGCTTCTCTGTGTGCTGTGAGCTGTTAAGGGTTGGGCTATATATACCAGGTTTATGGCAATAGCTAAAACCCGGTCCTACCCTAAAGGGGATGTGAGAGCGAAGGTCCCCTATACAATAAGATGGGCAGCAGGCTGTGTTATGATGATGATGGAGATGCACAAAGCATCCTGGCAACAGAGAGGGAGGAGGGTATTGTTTCTACTAAAGGGATCAGGGAAGACTTTATAGAAGAGGTGATATTTAAACTAGGTCTTTATGAATAAGTAGGATTGCACCAGCAGGAATGGTCATTTGGGATCAGACCATTGAAGAAGGTGGATGGAAAGCAAGGGAAGGAGTAACAAAAGCAGCACAGAGTGCCAAGTGTGAATTATCTCAGCTAACGCTTACTCCTACCCTGTGGGCAGCCCCATTTCACAGCCAAGAGAACTGAGGCACAGAGAGGCTCAGTGCCCAGAGTTACACGGCTGGTGAGCGACAGAGGTGGGTTCAAAACCAAACTTTTCTTGTCCCATCGTCTACTGTCTTCATAAACACTAGGCTAAAGGTACCTGAGTGCCTGTGATTCAGAAGGCACCAGGTTCGGGACTTTCTAAATATGTACTCATTAAACCTCCTCACGACCCTTTGACACCCTCATTCCCATTTTACATGTAGGGACATACGCTCAACGGGGGGTTCTCTGGCTTGCCCGGCTCGCCTTGCCTGGACTAGGATTTCAACCTCGGCCTGCCTGCCTGATTCCAAAACCCTCTTCCCTGCATGGCAACTGCAGAACCAGCCTCTCAGTTCTATCAGTCTCCTGCTCCCCTGGCCTGCTTGCTGGAAGGCCTCCTTGGCTTATCCCCTGGGCACCTCACAAGGAGAACCACTGCTTCAAAAGCGCATGAAAAAAAGTCTGGTTCATGTTCAGGCTGAAGGAAGCTCCCCTCACGTGGCTGCCTCCGCCATGTGGCTGTGAGACAAGCCTTGTTACACCAAGCCCTCCAAGCGTGCTTCATAAGTGCTTATACTTGGCCAGATTTATTGGTGAGCTGTATTAATCACATCTTAAAAATAAGAAGTGAAATAAATAATAAGTGGCAATATTCTGACTCCATTAAAAACCACCTGCAGCTCGGAGACGTAGCTGGCACCTCGCTTCCTTGAAGTGTCACAAGTCCCTGCTCACGGCCGTAAATGTTAACATCCCTCTGTAGGCAGATAACCAGCCCTGACGGGAATCCACAGATGTGTGCAAAGTGACTCACTGCATACTCTGGCATCATAAAATTGAGAAGATGGAATTATCCCAGGCCTACTGGGTGGCAGAGAGAAAATTTCAAGCAGTGGGTGTTTGTGAGTCTGTGTATGTTTGTGTGGGGAAGGAGGAAGGGGGCCAAGAGGAGGGAAGGCAGACAGGGAACTGAGCAGGAACCCAGGAGATCGGTGACTGAATTCTTCTGCCATTTCCAGGCCGGGGAAACCAGGGTCACTGGGTCCAGCAGCCGCTACTATTGCTGGCCTGTGAGCCATGGAAGAAGGAGAATAGCTCTTTTAAATTTTTCCATTACTATTTTTATCTTTTTTCAATTACAAATATTAATACTACCTGAACAATGCTGTCTCCCTCTCAGGGTATAACGTCCGATGTACATTATGCTCACTGGTGACGCTAAGTTTGGTGAGTTGGTTAAGATGGCATATCAGTCCCCATTCTCCAGGATAATAGAGCAAATGGAATTTTATAAATGCCCACATATATATGTTCTACCTATATATAAATGTATACATTGCATACATATGTGTAATCTCTTAATATGTACATACATATTTATTTTAAGGAATTGGCTCACATGATTGCAGGGCTGGCAAGTCTGAAATGTGTCAGCTAGGCCAGCAGCCTGGAAATTCAGGCAGGATTTGATACTGCAGCCTTGAAGTAAAATGCCTTTCTCTCCGAGAAACCCGCTTTTGCCCTTAAGGCCTTTCAACTCATTGGATGAGGCCACTCATATTATCAAGAGTAATCTCCTTTACTTAAAGTCAATTGACTATAGATGTTAACCACATCTGCAAAATAGCTTCACAGCAACATCTAGAGTTGCATTTGACTAAAAAACTGGGTGCCAAGGCCTGGCCACGTTGACACAAAACTAAGCATCGCAGCTGGTCTCCAGTTGCTCCCATTACCATTTTTCCTTTTGTAGTAAGAATTTTGTAGGGAGATACTTTGAGACTATGTAAATAGTCTAACCTTTTCCCCACGAATTAAGCATCTATTGCTGGTTCTTCCAGGATCAGTTTTTACTGTGATGGTTACAGAAAGAGATTTCCCTTGGAGAAGGGATTGGGGAACCTGGCTTCAGATCCCAGTTCTACCACTCAGCTGGCTGTGTGGCCTCAGACAAGTTACCCGATTTTCCCATTCCGGGGTTCTTCTTGCTCAAATAGGGGTGACAGTACTTGCCTCAAAGCTTGGAGTGTTCATTAAATGAAATAACCTGTGAAAATGTCAGGTGCAAAGAAGCCATCCTTAAATGTCTGTGGCATCAAGGTCGTTAGACACATCCAACCCTCAGTGAAGTAACTGTAATCTTACTCCTGGGCATCATTGATGAGTGGAGTGTTCTGAGACCACTGGGAAGGTTCTTCGAAGAAAGTCATTATCTTTTTTTATCATTCTCATCACGGACACAGTGTCAGACCTTGCTGACTCAGGGAACACTGACCCTCTGTGATTGAGGCACCATTGGAAAGACTTTCCCAAAGCTGGTGATGTTCTAGTTGAGTCTTGAAGGATAAGACAAAGTCAGACAAGGAAGGAAAATATTTCCAGGTGGAGGGAATGGGATGTGCAGCAGAGGTGGAGTAGAGAGGGGGAAGGAGAATTTTGGAAACTTGGGGAGGAACCATTAAGTTTCCAAAGAGAGTCACAGAGGGGATTGTCTATTTGTATTTTTTCTTATTAATGCCACTATGATTATGATTGTGATTAGCATTCTCAAGTAATGTATACTCTTATATACAGTAAAAAGAAATTCACTATTCCTCTTGAGAAGCAGCGTGGCATAGCGATTATGATATGGACTCTGTAGTCAGACTGCCTGGGTTCAAATCCCAGCTCTGCCCATTTACTAGAAGTAGAACCCTGAGCAAGTTAACCTCTCCATGCCACATGTTCCTCGTCCGTAAAATAGGGATGATAGAAAGAACAGCGTCATCCTAGGATTATACTGATGATGAAGCAAGCTCATGTTTGTGAGGGCCTTAGAGCAGTTCCGGACAGGTGCAGACAGAGTGCAGCATCTTCATTTGATAAACAAGAGAGTATATTCTAGACAGTTACTCTTTGGTCAAAGAGTTACCGTTTTCCTTTCACCAACCCATCAAAATGTTCATGCTGTTCTGTATCTCTGATCTACTTACATTACAGCTCACCTGGCAGCTGCCATGAAGAGGTAAAGTCACTAACAGGCTGTTGTAGAAAAAGCAGAAGACGTGTGTCAGCAGATGAGTTCTTATCTCATCTCTGCCATTCCCCTGCACTGTGACCTTGGACAAGATGCCATTCCTTTCTGCACCTCAGTTTTCCCATCTGTAAAGTGGGAGAGTTGAGCCAGCTGATATCAAAGAACACATCCAACCCTAAGCCCTAAGTGTTGGTGACTTGCTCAGTGGCTTCCCTTCAGGGACAGGCAAGAGGACTGATGTCTGTCAAGCACCTACTACATGTCATGCACTGCTTGGCTCCCCTCATATGCTTCTTCCTGTAGTCCTCCCAGCAATGCAACAGGAAGATAGCATATTCTTGCATTACACTAGGAGACACCAAAGCCCTGAGAGCTTAGATGGCCAGCTGGTCACTCTGCTGGTAGAGGACACACCAGGACTCCAGCCTGGGACTGCCTGTCCCTAAGTGCCTTCTTTCCACTAGGCTGGACTTACTCCCAGAAGGTATTCTGCAAAGGTATGACGCATGAATAAAAGCATCATTATCCAGCTGTGCTGGAGAGATTCTGCCCCCACCTCCCTCTTCTAAGTAGCTATGCTTCGGAGCTAGGCTTGAGTTAGGATCCTGCCTTTGCCACTTACTCACTCTGTGACTTGGAGAAAATAATGTTGCTTTCTGGGCTTCAGTTTCCTCATCTATACAAAGGAGATAATAATTTCGACTTACTCACTCTGTGGCTTGGAGGAAATAATGTTATTTTCTAGGCTTCAGTTTCCTCATCTATACAAGGGAGGTAATTTCGACTTCATATGATTATCTTGAGGCTTGAAGAGAGCATGTGTAAAACATTAGCATCGTGACTAGAATCTAGGTAATTTGTTAAAAATAATATAACTTCTTGTTTATGGTTGTATGAATCAGTAGTTCTGATTTTAAGATTTCATGGAAAAGCCAAACGTCAAAATAAAAATTTCCAATATTATATTTTACTAGGTAAGCCTTTAGAACATAATTAGCATCTCCTAGCCCCATTAATTCATAATACTAAGTAGAGTCGGCCCAGCCTAAGCTGGCTCTCTCAACACCCAGCAACACAGTTAACCTCGCTCTTGCAAACTGCTGCTCAGAGTCAACCCTATACTCATCTGGTTTACAGCAATAGTTGCCAAATTGAAGTTAGGGGATTTCTTTACTCCGAACCATGGGGCTGAAACCAGCTGGAGGAAGGTCGAAAGACATAGGCACTGACCAGCCTGGCTCACTTGGCAGGCCCCTACCAGCTCCACCTTTCCCTGACCTGAGCCTCATCTGCAAAGTGAGCCTTTGACTTCTCAGCCAACCTTCCTAGGATCAGGAGCAGCAAAGGTGGAACTTACATTGTAGCTTGTGATGTGCTTTTTACATCTGAAGAATCAGAATCACTCTGCTATCTGACCTCAAGGAAGGCAGTGAGGGCAAAGCTGAGAGGACTGAGGAGAATTGTATTTGAATGATGTGAACCCTAAAAGATAAGAAGTCAGTGTTTTCACACATCCTTTGTTCCTGGTTTTCCAAACTGGCATTTTTCACCCAATGTCAGACTGGATTTGTTGGAGGACACACGTGATGGGAAGTAGTTGTATTTAATAGATTTCAGCTCAACCAGAATTGCAAGGAAGCAATAACAGAAAAGGGAATTCCAAATGAAGCCAAATTATATTAATTAGTTTTACATCAACTATGAAATATGTTGAGAGGACGAAAATAACGATCTCACCCTTTCTAACTGAAACTGGGGTTAGTTGGTGGCTCACACCTGTGCTATATTGAGTCATGGGTTGGGTCAGGTGTGATTACAGAACTTAATTGTAAATTGCATCTTTCTGCCATGTGCATGCATGTATCTATGTATTTTTAAACCTTTTAAGATCATTTTTGTAAAAATAATGCCTATGACTAAAACCTCTATGGCTAAGCCACTAGCTCCAAGCAGCCATTCAGTTGAGGTTTAGAACCTTCATGAGGATGCTGGACAGTATTTGCCCAAGAGATGGAGAAGGGCCCACCTCCTAGTTCCTTCTCAACCCCCTAGGAACCTTGTCAAGTGCTTTGTGTACAGTAGGATACCTCACCTGTGAAGTGGCCCCATTCTCACTACTTATCCAAAGCCTAGTCATATTACATACCCTTTGACCCAGTAATAACATCTTAATGGAAATAAGCAGAACATCATGCAAAGGCATTTGCACCAAGACGCTCATTGGCAGCATTGCTTGTCATAATGGGAAGACCTGGAGCAACCTAAGTGTCCACCTGCAGGGTCTGGTTAAATCAATGAGGGTTACTCCGTATGGGGAAATAGCATGCCTCCTTTAAAACCAATGAGGGCCAGCTCTGATATGGATGCAAAAGATACTCATGATATAGTAAATAAGGTGGGGAAGCAGATTAGAAAGCAATCTAAATACAAAGGTCACATCTTTAATTTTAAAAACCTGCTTGTATGAGCACACGTACATACAGAAAATGTCCAGAAGGATGGCTATGCACTAAGATGTTCATTGTGATTCTGAGTAGTGAGGACATAGGGAGTCCTTATTATTTTCTTTCTTCTTTTCTGTACTTTCAGTTACAAAAATTTCTTGAATATCTACTAGACAAAATTCTTCTTTTCAGAAGCTTACTGTCTTGCTGGGGAAAGACAGGGAATAAATAATTAGACAATTAATTCCAAATGCTGATAAGTGCTGGGAAGAAAATGAGATGGTTAATTTGAGAAAAGCTGACAGAGCAGAGGGAGGTGAGACCAACTTCAGCTAGGAAGGGAAGACTACTCTTTATAGGGACATTTAATTGAGAAAAATAAGGAAGAGAGCCCCTAAGAGTATTCTAAGAAGAAGGAACAGCTGATACAAAGGCCCTGGGATGAAAGAGAATTAGATGCAATAACAATGTATTATTTCTATGATCAAAAAAAAATTTTTATTCTAATATTCATTTGGTCCATTCAAAAAACCATAGGACCCATCTAAGTCCTCCCATTCCAGAGGCCCAATCAGATAGCAGTTGGCCTAAGACAGCAAGTCTGGAGCAGAGGAAGATGCCCTTTAAGTGCCCACTGTGGAATGAGTCTCTAGAAGGGCACCTCCCAAGAGGCCAGCTCATGGTTTGCCTCACTTTCCTTAATTTTTCAGCAGTTTTTTTCTTTACATTTTGACGTTTCTGAAAGCGGAAAATATCTTACAATCAATGTGTACATTAAGGTAGTGCTTTGTTTTCTTGTCTCCAAAAGGCTATTACTGAATCGATGGCGCATCTGGCAACTGCTGGCATCTTAGGATTGATGAAATGCAGTAATGTAGGCTAGTGATGGTAAAGGACGGGCCTTGGGAAGTGGAAGGACCTTGGCAGAAGTCCTTGGTTCCACCTAAAGGGGATGCATTGTGGGCCCACAAGAGTGGACTGAGTCTTCTAGATCTCTGTGCACCTGAGAGCACCAGCCTCAGAAATGCTTACAGAATGGCCCTGGTCATCGCTCAGGGAGCAATCAGAATTATGTGCAATAACAATGTGTTATTTCTATAATCATAGAAAATTATTTTATTCTAATATTCATTCGATCCATGCTGGGTAAATGCCAGGGAGGGGGAGTCCTGAAGGCTGGGGAAAGCATCCAAGGGGGCATCCCAACCCTCCTTGGATTGTGGGGAGAGCTTGAGAAAACGTCCTGCAGAGGTTACCAGACAGACAAGGCAGAAAGGGCATCGGAAACAGAGAGACAGAGGCACCAGTAGTGTATTCAGGGAGCAGTGAGCTGCTCCATCTGGCTTTAGGGCAGGAAGAGTGCAGGGAACACCCCTCATCTGGAGGTTGTACTGGGCCTTGGATACATATCAAAGGGACTGGAGACTTAAGACTTGACACCAAGAAGTGACATGGCTATGTATGTCTCGGCTTTAGAACTACGCTGTCTCAGATGGTAGCCACAAGCTAATGCAGCTATTTAAATTAATTAAAAGTGACTTTAAAAAAAAAGCCATAAGAACATCTGGAAAAAAAAGTTAAATGAAAAACTCAGTTCCTCAATCATACTAGTCACATTTCAGCTGCTCAACAGCCACAGGTGGCTAGCTGGCCACATGGACAGTGCAGATAGAGAATGTGTGTGTTGTGACAGAAAGTCCTTTTGGGACAGAGCTGCTTTGGAATGATCTCTTGAGGATGGGGGGATGAATGGATGGACAGACAAGAGATGGCAGTGACCGTGGTGCTTACCGTGTACAGGGCACCATCCCAAGGGCTTCACATGTGCTGTTCTTTGAACCCTCATAACATCTCACAGATGTCCATTGGGTAACAGGAGCTTGGGGAGCAGGGACAAGGCTGTGGGCCATTTTTCAGCATTTCCCTGGTGTTTACCTAGCTCAGCTCTGGCTTCTCCAGGACCCAGTGTGTATTCTTATATTTTGGGAAGGGTGACTGAGGAGTGCTGGAGCTTCAGATTTGCTGAAAAACTTTCCATTGCACCAGCCCATAGTTGACCAAGAGGAAGCTCCCCAGGGATCTCCCAAATTTCATGACGAGCACTGTGCGACCTTCTCGGGAGTTCTTCCAAGTATCTAACTTAGCTTTCCAATGGATGACTGTAATGGATGCCTATTCCTTCTGTTTATTTTTCCCCTCAGAAAATGGAGCCTACAATGTACTAACATTGATAACTGCTGTGCTTAAAGGCAGCTTCCTCCGTGTCAGACACTGTTGAGAGCACTGTACATACGAACTCACTTAATTCTCAGAAGACCTCTGTGCTGTAGCTGCTATTGTTTTGCCCATGTTACACATCAGCAGACTGGGGCATGGAGAAGTTAAGAAACCTCCCAAGATCATACTTTGCCCAAGCCAGTAGAAAGTGTTGCTAGCACTCAGACTCACACGATCTGGCCCTGGAGTCTGGAATCTGGAGTCTGGAGTCTGGTTCCTAGCCCTGGCACTATCTGGCCTCTCATTGTAAATCTTCTGGAACTAGAAGACAGCTGCCAAGGGTACTTTCCACCTGTTTTGGCTGGAGTGGTACGAGAACTTGATTCTGTTCCAGGAAACCTTGGCTGAAAGTTATGCCCAGTTATAACATAAATGCCTCACATTTTGGGGGCACTTTATGTCATTTTCAGAGTACTTTTCTGCCAGGAGTGCTTATGGTAATAGTCGTCCCACAGTTACAGCATGTTTTCTGGTTTACAAAGCACCTTCATTTGCATGTTCTCATTAAATCCTCACGCCAGCCCTAAGAGGAGAGTGAGGCGCAGAGAGCATCATTTATCCACATAACACAAGGAATGCAGAGAAGTAAAGCTCTGTGCAGGATTACTCAGCCCTCCAGGACGCGACTGTTTCTTGAATTCCACTTCCATCAATCAAGAGCCTCTCTGCCATGTCAATCCATTTCAAAGTCAAGCCAAAGTAAGGGCTGTAGAGCCAGGACCCTGTGTGCCAGTATGGAGCATGCCAAGGTCAAGACATGGCCCAACAATCAGAAATAACATGAGAATAACTGGAGACTTCTACTTAACATTTCTCAGAAGTTACTAAGAAATGCCAAATCTGCAGAAAAACTGCCTTTTCTCTCTTCCCCTCTGCTGCATTTATTGACATCAACTTCTCCTACATCTCTTTTAAAATATTTATTAGGAAGTTTTTTTATATACTATGAAGCGTATTTATAACAAATGTGTGCAGTGTAAACAATAGTGAGAAACTCTCATGGCCCCACTAGCTAGCTTAACAAACAGAACATGATGCCACCTTTGAAGCCCTAGAGATGGCCCCCAATCCCATCCTCTCTTCCCAAGTAGCCGCCCTCCTGCAGTTATTCTCTTGCCTTGCTTTCTTTATAGTCCTGGATGCTTTGCAACCCTCCCCCAGAGAAGCTCACTCCCCAGCCCCAGCGCACCGCCTCGGGTGCTTCCGTTTTTTTTCCTTACCCTACCCCAGTCTGGTGTGACCCTTTCTGGGGTATGGGAAAGGGCCTGGAGAAAATGGGCAGAGGATACAGGCAAATTCCTTTTCCAGATAAGGGGAGTGGAAGGTTAAGCACACCATGCTAAATACCTTCTGTCCAGTCGAAAACGTTGGGAGGAGCTAGGGACGGGCTTCCTTATAAATTTATTCCTGGAGCAGGTTAGTGCTTGTCACTTGGAACAAGTCCCTCCACCATATGGACTTCTAAATTGGGGGGGACGGAGGGGGGACTGGCACAGATTGGGGTTTCCTAAAATTGTCATTGCTTCTACAGATATTTACTGAGCACTTACTGTGTGCCAAGCAGTGCCATAGGTACAGTGAATGACGTGGCAGGAAATGAGACAAATTCCCCAACCTCAAGGAATTTACCATCGAGGACAGGTCTCAGTCCTGCCCCACACCTGGCTATGATCCTCCCTTTGTCATTGTAAGTTACTCATCATTAAAGTTGAGGTGGGGATGAAATTAGATGATAAATATGGAAGTGCCTGGAAAATCGGAGGCAGGTCTTGGCTGACACTACTTAGAAGACACACAGCAATCCCTGAAAACAGGTCAGCTGGGCAGGGAAGGGTCTGGAGCTTTGGGTACTCACATCTGTAGTTACACAGGTCTGCCACTAGATGTCAGTGATGTGCAGGAGGGGGCGGGGACCTAAGGGGGATGAGCTTTTTAAGTTGGGAAAAGTGCAAAATAGCTGTTTACTGTATGCTCTATGCTGTTCTCAGTATATTTGTTACAGTATTTGATGCTTACAGAAACCCTATTATTTACATATCCTTAAACCCATTTTACAGACAATGAACCGTGCTCAGGGAAGGGATATAAGTGGTTGTCTCCCCTCCTCCACCTGAGAGTACCAGGCAAAGATTGCTAAAGATGCTAAAAACAGCCCTGGTGTGAAAGTGTTCAACCAGACAGCCCTTTCTGCTGTTAAACTGCTATGAACAGCATCTCCCCATGTTTGGGGCAGCAAATGGCTGCACAAATGCATAAGAAACAAAAAGCTCCGCAGTTGTTGAAACCCCTATGGGCACCCATGAAGGCTGCAGGACAAGTGTTCACTAGGCAGATAGACGAGTGCAGATTAACAAGAGCCAAGTGGTGACAGCAGAGCTGGCTGTGCTGTCTGTCAAGCTGGAAGCAATCATGGCTATGGCCAATATATATATATATATATATATATATATATTTATATCTGTTTTGCCCTTGTTGCCCAGGCTGGAGTGCAATGGCACGATCTAGGCTTACTACAACCTCTGCCTCCTGGGTTCAAGTGATTCTCCTGCCTCAGCCTCCCAAGTAGCTGGGATTATAAGTATATGCCACCACACCCAGCTAATTTTAGTAGAGACAGGGTTTCACCATATTGCTCAGGCTGGTCCCAAACTCCTGACCTCAGGTGATCCACCCACCTCAACCTCCCAAAGTGCTAGGATTGCAGGCATGAGCCTTGATGTGAGGATTACAGAAAGGTCTTGGAGATCTCACCTTAAAGAGCATACAGATGTATAGGGTATCAGCATTGAAGAGCTGTAGTGTCAGTCCTTCCTAAACAGTCCCTGAGAAGCTCTGCTGAAAAATTAAAGGGAAAAGTGGGGGAGTATTCAAGGTCAAATTCATTTGGGGAAAATTTGCACAAAATAGTTTTGATGATCATTACAATCAGTAGACCTGATGATGACATCATCTACCTCCTTGTTTTAGACCCAGGGGAGCAAGTGCCTTTGGGAGGGGAAATGACAAGGTCAGGACCACAGAGGCAAAGAGGACACCAAGACTCTGACCTCTCCCCCTGGACCTTAAATTCATACCATGGAGACGACAGTGAAAAGGACATGAGCAATAGGATAGGATGCTCCAAAGGTGGGGGGGGGGTGGAGGCGGTGCCTGCAAATGAGAGAGGGGGAGCAAAGGCACCAGTGTTAGATCCCCACAGAAGGAAATCCCAGGAGCGCTCCCTCAGATGCACCTCTTACAGGAAGGGAATCCAGGTGGTGCCCAAGGCAAACCAGAGACCCCCAGCAATGACTGAGGAACAGGGCTCCTCCACCAGAAGGAGGGAAGACTCAGAGGTCCTTGTGGCAGGAACATCTCTGTGTTATGGCTCATGCACCTGAAGCCCCCCTGGAAGTCAGGTTTTAGCTGAGCAGAAAAAAAAAAATGCTGATATTTATTCCAGTTAAACAGTTTATAAAGCCATTTTTACATGTATCATCTCATTCAATCTAGACAGTCACCCTTTGCGGGAGACTTTTCTATCCCTAGTTTATAAACAGGTGAAAGTGAAGGTCAGAGAAGTTCACTGATTTCCTCAAGTTCTGGAGCTGGGATTCCAATTCAGGCCTTACTAGCTGCAATACCATGTTCCTTTCACACTGAAATTGTCCAGAGATGATGATGGTGATGATGTTCATGATGTTGTTGATGGCTGTGAGGTAGGACTTGTTAGCCCCATTTTCCAGATGGAAGGTCTGAGCCCCAAAGAAGACCCATCACTTGCACAGCATGGCACAGCTGGTAACTGGGAGAGATGGTTTTGGATGTGGACTTTTAGCCTGCAAGCTTTGTCCTCTTTCTGCGTCACTTCATTATGGGTGTGCGTGAGCTCCTGGTTGCTGGAGGGGTGGGAGCACATTCTAATGGACTCTCGACCAGCTTAACCTTTAGGGTGAGTCCTCCTCAGGAGAGGGGTTGGGAGTAAATGGTAGGTAAGGCCCCTGCTTCTTACCTGGAATCTCTCTGACTCATGTCGAGTGGAGGCAGTGCACAGGCAGGACCCTTGTTGAAAGCAAATTCCTGGGGAGTAATGAGCAAGGGTTAGGGAGGAGGCAGCCAGGAGCCAGGGGTGGGGAGAAAGGTCCTGGGGGCAGAACTGGCTGTTTGGCTTTGAGAAGGGAAGCCAGGAAAGATAAGCAGAGCTGGGAGTGATGTGATCAAACTGTGAAAGATGATTCTCACTGAGCTGGGAGATGGGGCAGGGGAGACAAAAGAGACCCACGTGTAGGGTTTTGAAAGCTGCAGACACGGGGCCCGGGCAGCCCAGACTAGGATAGCAAAAAATCCTGGGAATGGATGATTCGGTGAGTTGAGAATAATTCATGTACTTTTACAATTATACTTAGTTCTTTGCAGTCTTCATCAATTATGGGATAAATACTTCCCTTCCTCTCCTTGGCTTCATCCTTTATGCTGCAAGTTGTTTATCTTGGGCTACTATCTTTTTTATTTTACTAAATTATCTGCATGTTTCCAGGTTTTATTTGCTGGTGGTCAGTGTGTTGACTCTGAATTTATATCCAGGTGGTGGTAATTTATCAAGACTTCTTACCTATTTCAAATTCTGGTTTAAAAAAAATGCAAAATGTTAATATAAACTCAGTGAGGAGTTTGTGGGTGAGAAATACCATCTACTGTATCCCTAAGGTTGCCAAGTGGTGTTGAGGGGATTCGCATATTCGCTGTTTTGTGACATCCTGGAAATGCCTCCCTGCCTGTTGGTTTCTCTATTGGTAGCTTACAGGGCAAAATGGTGTTCACTTTTTCTGTTTATTTTTGGAGAAAGTTGAAGGGGAGGAAAAATTCCTTTGGCATATTTTGAAGAGAACAAAAATACAACCTGGCTTTTGTGTGGTGAAAATGTGGGAAATTTCAATTTCCAAATGTGTATGCTGGAGGAAGCAAGCTGAACTTTGAGGCTGAGTTCCTGGGCCCTCAGCCCAGAGGAGGGAGGGGATGCTGGCAGAGGCTGAGATGCCTTGGAAAATTAGCAGGCGGTCCATGTTGGAAAGTGCAACTCCTGGTTCCTTCCTGAGCCGCCAGGGACACAGATTCTGGTGATGGAAAAGAACCCCACTTTGTCAACCTTACCCAAAGACTAGAAAACAAACCCAAAGAGAGAAAACTTCTCCAACAAGGCTAACTCCATAAGCACAGGTGGAGGAGGTGAATCTGGGAAAGGGAGTGAACTCTTGGCACCAGAGTTCTTAGACCTGGGCTCTGAGCCCAGCCCCACCATGACTGGCAGCCCCCTCTCTGAAAGGCAGCCCACCTCTGTGGCCTCATCTGTGACATGGGGATAGAGCCCATATCTCAATGCTTGTTGTGAGTGCTATATGAGATGATTACTATTATAGCTATTTTTATTACTTAGCACATACTAAATATCAGTGGTTGCTATTATCAGATTTGTCACTAAAATGGTATTTAATTATACACCAGACCACATGAAGAGTATATGTGCATGCGTGTGTGTGCATGCATGTGTGTGTATGTGTGTGTGTGTGTGTGTGCACGTGCGCATGCCCATGCAATAATTGGTCTTCCAAATAAATAGATTGAAATATGTGAGAATGGAGCAAGTTTTTCCCTTAAAGTTTAGGATTTCCTGGGAAAATGTCTGTAAGTTGCTGAGACTATGTCTTCTTATTGCCAGAATATTCGAAGGAACAGAAGAAAAGTCAGGCAGTGGCCCAGCTGTTGCCTTTCCTGGTCCACGGGTCCATATGTTTGGCTGGGTTTGTCCTCTGGCATCCCGGCCTTGCCGGGGGTGGGTCATGGGGACATGTCCCAAGGAATGGCCTCCCTGGGTGCCTTCCAGACAGCTGTTTTCCTGTCCTAAAGAAACAGACCACCAGGGAAGGCACACAGGGGAAGAAGAGAATTGCTGCTGTCCTGGTTTGGGTGGGCCTTACAGAGAGGAGGTAGGGTGGGGAGGGGGAGACTTTCTAGGAACCTGAGTTTATTGGATTGGCAGGCCATCCTGAGCAGCTCCATCTGGAAATCCTGCCCCCAGCAATGGCACCAGCAGTTTCCCCAATGCTTTGTCAGTACATCATCCTAATTCATCTCCTTGCGGAGTCTCCTTGTTTCTTCATTAACTGTGGACTCAAAGTCAGCCTGGTGCTGAGAACCAGGAGAAGCAGGGTCATTGTGTCAGTGAACATTTGTCAGTGGTTTACCAGGACCCAGCATGGTACTACGTGTTTCCTGGGAATAATCCTCAGCAGAGCAGGTCCCTGGGGCAAGTAGACAATATCTCCATTTTGCAGAATAGGAATCAGAGACCCAGAGAGGTTACATTACTTGTGGAAAGTCACGCAGCTGTTAAGAAGCAGCATTGGAATCCAGACCCAGGCTCTGACTCTGGCATCCACACTCGGAACTTCTGTGTGCATTGTTGCCCGGAAGTGAGACACCATCTGGGCAGAGAAAGAGATGGCAATCGTATGGCACATGAGAGACCCTCATTGGGTTCTCCCATGCTGGGAAGCAAATGAAGCCAGGCTGACCCCTAACTCTGCTACTTATTATCTGTGAGGAATTAACCCCTATAAGCTTCTGCAAATCACATTTAAAATATTTACTTTGCCAGATTACTGAAAGAAATAGTGATGACTGAGTGACCCAGTACCTCTTGGGCAAGTGGCTTTAAATGCAAACTAGTGGCACAATTGCTAATAACCAAGAACATTCTGGCTTCAGTGAGCACTGGGGAGTTTGCTTCCCTCCCGATAGGAGGACCAGGTTACTCACCAGAGGGACCTCAAACTGGAAGGCCTCTGGAGGTCACCTGGTCCCTGGCTCTCCCAGCAGGCTGCCAGCCCGATTTCAGCCCTGGTAAGGAAGTCCATCCCATTTTATAAACTTCCCAGGGCAGTTCGTAATGCAGTGTCCTCTCCTCACTCATTCGGGCTATGAAAGAGCTTGGAAGAGTACAAAGGAATGTATACTTGCTATTAATGATATGGGTTGTAAGTTTGTCTTTGGAGTTGGCGAGGAAAGACTCACTAAGTGTGGGGGGTGCTGTGCGAGGAGACAGAGGGCAAGAAGCAGAGGTTTCAGTGTCAGAACTAGGTTCAAATCCTGCCCTGCTGCTTACCACCTGGGCTTGTCATCTGCCCTCTCTGAGCTTCCATTTCCTCATAAGGAAAAGGGAGAGTCCCCTCTCCCTGGAAGGGTTGCTGTGAGGAGTGAAGGCGGGCTTTAGGGCTGCTTCTGTGGGCAGAGCTTCCTGACTGCAGCCTGGATCCCGTTTCCAAGAGGGGCCTGCCTCTGCCCCTTCACCCTCCTCTCCCCATCCCTATCAGGCAAAGCCGAAAATGCCCAGGCTGATGCAAGATCTTGGACGGGGACACATCTGCCAGGCATGGCTGACTCCAAGCCTCCTTGCAGGGGAGAAGGGACAGATCTGCCCCT
Organism: Sapajus apella; assembly: GCF_009761245.1. Taxonomy (NCBI): domain Eukaryota; kingdom Metazoa; phylum Chordata; class Mammalia; order Primates; family Cebidae; genus Sapajus; species Sapajus apella. Next base: position 22,186,632 of record NW_022436974.1, read on the forward strand.
GTCCTGGGTCTGACCTCAGATCCTTTGTCGCATCTCTGGACTAATGCAGAGTTTAAGGCTGGTGCAGGCACTGATCTGGGGCAGCCTGGAGCCACAGGCAGCCTCATAAATCAGGCCCAGCCTTTGAAGCTTCTGCAAACTCCCTGGGAGAGCCCTAGCACCTTGATCTTCTTGCAGTAGGAGCTCCTCCCACCCTAGTCTGGAGTCTCCAGGGGCGACTTAGACCTGATTTACGGAGGCCTCTAATAGCAACAGCCCAACAACCTGGCCTGGGAGAGGAGGCCCAGGAAAGAATGACTATGCCCTATGACCTGGCCTTCCAGGCTGGGGACACAGAGCTGAAGAGAGGGCCACCTCCCTCTGGGCCTATGTGGACAACATTCCCCACCCCCATACCTACTGGAATTTGACACTCCTCACTGATTCAGTCCTTTCTTTCAAAGGGAGTGAGGGGATGAAACGCCTCCAAACCTGGCATTCTGGAAAAGAAGCATGGTAGACAAATGTGGATTCGGAGTCAGATCTTGGTCCATATCCCAGCCCTACTGTTTCCGAGGCATAGGATCTTGGACAACTCTTTTCACACCATGAGCCCCATGTCTTTATCTAAACCATAAAGATGGAATGTGAAGACTTGGCTGGCATTGGCTCAAGATACAGGCTCTTGGGCAAGTCTTATTTAGTATTAATTGAGTTCAGAACAACGGTGTAAGCCCCGGCTTTGGGACAGCTGTCCTGTTGTACAGATGGATTTGCACCTATGAGACAGGGACAAGGGGATGCATTCCAACCTTTCTCCCAGCATCTCTGACCTCTAAGCTGTCCCCACTCTGGAGTGGGCCTCCCTCTCCTTTGTTCCCACTGTGTCTAGTGCTTTCTTTGCCTCAAGGACTTCCCACACTGGACCAAATACTGTCACATGGAATTTTAAAACGGCACTTGCACAGAGCTGGTGTGAGGGATAAATGCTAACAGATACAAAGCACACTGCACAGTGATTGGCACATCGTAGGCACTCAGGAAATGTTCTCTCCCCTCCTTTTTCCTTACTCCATCCAAACACTCAGTCTGTCTCACCCTAAAACCCATGCTTGCCATGCAGGGCTGTGCCCTCTAGGCAGAGATTTGTGAATTAGCTCAAGCTTCTGGACCAGCTCTGTTCAGTGGAACCTTCTCCCATAATGGAGATGGGCCACCTCTGCACTCTCTAATGCAGGAGCCACTGGTAACATGTGGCTACTGTACTTTTGAAATGTGCCTAGTATGACTATGGAACTCAGTTTTTCACTTTAATTATTAGAAATTTAAATGTAGCTACCTGTGCCTGGCTGGTGGCTGCCTTACCAGAGAGCACAAGCCTAAACCATAAAGATGAAATGTGAAGACTTGGCATTGGCTCAAGATATATGACCTTGGGCAAGTCTTATTTAGCATTTATTGAGTTTTCAGGATCAGCATCTCCTCCCACTTTTCCATCAGAGTGAACCATCAGACAGTAGATAATCAGAGACTGTAGCCTTCACCCAGGAGAGGATGGCACCTTGAGTAGGGCCCCAGGAATGGGAAAAATAAAAAGAAAATTGCTCTACTTCACCATTCTTAAAGGTGACTTGTAGTCCTCATTGCTGTCACTTCCCGATCCCAAGATGACCAGCACAGCTCACCTTTACGGCAAGGAGAACCAGTGATATCAGCAAAAGGCCTCCCAAGCTCCCTCTGCCAGTCCAGTGAACTTCCTTTCTCATCTTATTAGCCAGAACCAAGTCACATGATTACCATTAGCTGCAAGGGAGGCTGGGAAGTTGGGTATCTGGCAAAGAGGAAACAGACTTGTCTTGATTGCCTTAGCCCCCAGGGCTGACGGTGTTGCTTTCTCAAGCAAAATTGGGCTTGTGTTTGCTTGGAAAAAGGGGCAGAGAAAGGTTCTTGGGTTAAGTCACTAACACTACCTGCCTCACTAACCATTGCACAATCAGTATAGCACCGTACAACTTACCAAGTACTCTTGATATGTAATTCTGTTTGAGCCTCTCAAGTTTGTAAGACAGCTCAGAGGTTACAATCCTCATACTGCAGATAAGGAAAATGAGGCTCTGAGAAGTAGAGTAACTTACCTCAGGAAACAAGGGAGCCAGGGCTAGAAGCCAGCTCTCCAGATTCTAGAGCCTCCTCCTATGAGCCAGGAGAAAAGCCTCAGCTGGGGGCAGAACCAGAAGCCATTTATCTTTGTATTCCAAACATCTGCCTCCATGGTCTGGCACAAAATAAGTGTTCAGTAAGTGTTTGATGGATCTATTAATTAATGCATTACTTTATTAATTTATTAACTTGACTCATACAGCATGAGATAGGAATGATGAGGACTGACCGCCTACTCTTTAGTTAAAATAAGCAGCATGAGCCTTTTCCAGGCTTGGCTGGCTATGAGCATTTCATTTCCTAACAGTTGTGCACACCCTGCTAGCCATGTGAGAAGACAGAGGCCACACTCAGAAGGGACCCTGATGGCCAGGATGTGGGGGGCAGAGCTGGGTCCATGCGAATGACTCAGTCTCCTGAGAACTCAGCCTAGGAGTCAGGGGCTCTCCCTCAGGGGAGAATGGAAGGTCTACCGGGAAAGGTACATGAGGAAGGGAGTCAGTGATCATTCACTTTGCTCCCTCAGCCTTGAAAATAGCTCAGTAAACATCTCATGCATTGCCACAAATCTGTGTCAAGAACATATACATATACTCATTACTTAGAAAGTCAGTCTGTCCTACCAGACTGGGTGCTCCCCATGGCAGAGTCTAAATCCCATCTGTATCTCCAGTGCCTGGCAGCAGAGATGGAGTTGGAAAGGAGGGATGTAAAGAAAAATACCCTGCCCCTTGCCTCCAGGGCTCACCATATTTTGAATAAGACCAACACCCACCTAAGTAACAGACAAATTCCAGAGCACTGAACTCTCTAACAGAATCCAGGAGCACTGGGTTGGGGAAGTGAGGGATGATGAGGCAATGAAGTCAGGGGGCAGGTGGGAGGGGATCTGAGGAAGCTCCTGGAGGATTTAAGTGTGACTTCCAAGGCAGGAAAGAGTTACAGCTGGCAGCCATGAGGGGCAGAGTATTCTAGGTGGAGGGCAGCATGCGTGCAAAGGTTTGGATGCAGGAGATGACAGGTGTGCAGGCCAGAGTGGCACTAAGTATAATGTATTTGAAAAAAGAGGGTGGAGATGAGATAGGAGAGGTCACATCAGGTGTCAGGATGTGAAGGTCTGGGTTGGCATCCTGCAGTCCTGTGCTCTTCCGACCTCAGTGTCACAGGAGTCCCCTGGGGATCTCATTGCAGATCCTGATTGAGTAGATCTTGGGAGAGCCCGTGATTCTGCATTTTTAACAAGCATAGTGATGCCAATGCTACTCATCTGTGGGTCACACCTTGAGTAGCAAGGCTTTAGGCAATAGAGAGCCATTGAAGGTTCTGAGCAGGGATAGGATTGTGGTCTGATTTGCCTTTTAGAAAAATTACCCTGAAGATTGCAAAGAAGCTTTTTCCACAGGGTAGAAGATGCAGGCAGGATGAGAGATTTATTTTCTTTGTATCCCCAACACCTAGAATGGTGTCTGGCTCACAACAGATAATCAATAGATACATGTAAAAGGAATAAATTAGCCATTTATGACAGACTTCTTAAATGAGAAAACAGGAAGAACGAATGAATCAAGTTATCCCTGGCTGACAAGCCAATATTATATAAATCACTCATTCAGGCCAGTCCAAATAGAGAATATGTCTTAAGGCAGTGGGTTTTCTAACTTGTTTTTAGACAAAGATCTGATCGCTCAAGTGAAACTTGAAATGGAAGCCCAATATGTGAATCACATAAAAAATATTTAAGTGCCTGGATTGGCCAGGGAGTAGGGGCTCAGAAACCTAACAACCTACTCCTTCCCTTTCTCCTGACTGCCAACGTCTGACATATACCACTGCACCTCCAGATTCTCACAAGTGTTAGCCACCCCAAGAAGCCAGCCTGATTCCCCCACAGCTCCAGAATGGGTGAGGTAGCCCTTCCGCAGGGTCCGGAGTGGGGATTATCTGTTTCTGGCTCAGTTTGTCCCACTAGTCAGTGAAGTCCTACAAGATGGGACCATAGCCGGGCGCGGTGGCTCAAGCCTGTAATCCCAGCACTTTGGGAGGCCGAGGCGGGTGGATCACGAGGTCAAGAGATCGAGACCATCCTGGTCAACATGGTGAAACCCCGTCTCTACTAAAAATACAAAAATTATCTGGGCATGGTGGCGCGTGCCTGTAATCCCAGCTACTTGGGAGGCTGAGGCAGGAGAATTGGCTGAACCCAGGAGGCGGAGGTTGCTGTGAGCCGAGATCGCGCCATTGCACTCCAGCCTGGGTAACAAGAGTGAAACTCCGTCTCAAAAAAAAAAGAAAAAAAAAAAAAAAAAAAGATGGGACCATAAAAGACCCATCTTGGCAGCCTCATGCCCAACACAGGGACATGGGTTGAACAAGGAACTTAGGAAAGCATCATGGACAGAGATGGAGAGATGAGCCAGCAAGTCCCAAGGACAGGGCTTTGAGTTCCCAAAACCCCAAACACATTACCTCTTCCCTCTTAAGCACCAAAGGCACTATGGGAAGCAGAGGCACCCGGGGGATGGAGTTGAGATTTTAGAGTGTAACAGTTTGGGGTTCAAATCCCAGCCCAGGCACTTAACAGACTGTGCAACTTTGGGTAATTCCTGAGCATCTGTAGGCCTTGGCTTCTCATCCGTAAAAGGAGTGTAACAGCTCTCCCTTCAGAGGGATGCAGTGCAGAACAAGTGAGTCGCCCGATGCAAGCCATGCTTTCTAAACGGTGCAGCCCTCATCACTTGCTGCTGCTGCCAGCTCGCCGCCTGCCTTTCTTCTGCACGGGTGTCTGCATGTTGCATTTAAGCAGGAAGCATCAGTCACACTGACAAATCTCTGTGCCCCCAGGTGGTGTTTCTAACCAGTTAGAGGTTTGGCATTTATTCTCAACTGCTTGTTGTTATATATTTCAAATAGCCAAGTATTTAAATAACATCAGCCTGATTGCTCCCGCAGATTCATAGCCCTCGTCCTGCACCAGGGAAATCCTCTTGCAGACAGCAGCTGCTGCCTTGTGGAAGGGACACTGGGCATCAGTACACTGTGATAGAGTCCAAGCTCTGCTCCTTGCCAGCTGGGTGACCTTGGACAAGTCACTTTTCCTGGTAGAGGCTTAATTTCCTCAACAAGAAAAACAAATATTTGTATAGTGCTTCACAGCTTCAAAGCCACAGCTACGGGCCCCTGTGACATTTCCATCTAAATGTAGCTGATCTTTATCACCTCCATGATATAGCTCAAAAAATTGCGGCTCTCTGTGTGGGGCTTTGAATCCCAGCTCCCTTAAGAAGTGCTGTGAGGTAAGGCAAATCCTTGCCCTCTCTGATTCTCAGTTTATATAAGATAGCAACACAACAGCAAGCAAATATCACCAAGCACCTAGTGGGCACCCAGCAAATGAGAACCACTGTGTGGGCTTGTTATTGATATATTACTGTCGTTTGCCTAGAAATCCAGAGCCAGGTCTCCACGTCAGCTGTCTTGAGCCAGACCCCACACTCCTGCCTGTGACCGTTGGAATGCTCCTAGTCTGTGGGCCGAACCTTGAGTAGCAAGGATGCTACTTTCTATTCGCCCACTGAACCATTGGGATGAGGATATGAAAGCTGCTTCTTTGGGTTAGCTAGGGCAGTATGATTGGCAGTGCTGGGTACACCGTGAAGTGCCAGGGCCAGGTAAGGCCCAGGCCTTTCCCTCTGGTGAGACAGATCCAAATGCTTGTCATAGACCAAATTATAAGCCCAGACTTTTTCTAGATTGTGCTAAAAATCATTCTCTGAGCACTTCCTATTTCCTGCTTAGCACCAGGCTCTGACTTAAACACCCTTTCCTTGAGCTCGTGGGATGGGAAGAGAAGGAAGCTAGCAGGCCGAAGCAGGCACAGCTTGGGAAAGTCGAGGCAAAATGGGCCGGTTTCTAGCCGTCTAGCCTGCTGTGGGGCCTGGCCCTCTTGGGGGCTAATCCCCTTTTGCGTTGCTCCCTTGGAGCAGGCACAGAGCCTAAGCCAATTAAAAACCCTCCCTTTGAAGGTGGTTCATGTTTCCAAGAGAGCACAGGCCTGCACAGTGACCCGAGGTAATTGCTTCAGGGACTGCTCTCCTCCCCTCCCTGCTGGCCAGAACTGGAAGAAGACCAGGGCTTTGTCTGGGAAGGCTCCATCACATTTTCCCTCTCCAGGCCCCCAGACAACTATGCGGGTCTGCGGGAGAGACAGGATGGCAGGGATATAAACAACTGTCCATCTTACAGATGAGGAAAGTGAGGCCTGAGGTGGCTATGCAGGGCTGAGATTCAAATTGGAACATACCCGCTCAAAACTGGTACCTGCTCTTCTTTCTAGGACAAGAACCAAACACTTGCCACCTCCAATCCCAGCACAGATGGGGACCTATAGTAGGTTTCTAGTAAATATTTGTTCAGTGATGACTGAATAAATGAACAATGCTGAACAGGACCATTTGTCTTAATGCAATAGTGTGAATGGGCTAGAGAAACCCAGAACTGACTCTGGGCCAGAGATAAAGATTAAATACTTGATAATACTTAGTGATAGTAGTCATAATAAACTGCCAAGTGTTAAGCCTGTTCTAAGCTCCTTTTAACTCACTCGGTCCTCCCAACAACCCTATCGGATAGGTTGATTTTCTCCACTTTAAAGATGATACAGAGGCATAGAGAGGTTAAGTGAATTGCCCCTGGCACACAGCTGGAGCACCCGGAGCTGGGAGTCTAACCCTGGCTGCCTGACTGCAGCGTCCATGTCTTGGCTGCTGTGCACCCGTTTCTCTCTAACAGGGAATGTCCTCGTCTGTAAGGTATATAGATGGTGACAACCTTCGCCCTCCCTGTCTCCCCACACCACAGGGCCTCAGTGACACTTGAGATGTGACGGAACTTCCATTAGAAACACCATACCAGACAAATCTGGACCATTGCTGGCCAGCAGAGGCCAGGCTGGGCCCTAGATACCATCACCCTCTGGATTTCAGCCCTGGAGAGAGCAAGCAGCCCCACTCCAGCTGGAGGAGCCTCCAAGACTGGTATATTTCACAACTCAGATTAAAGACCCTAAAAAGCAGAACTGATGGAGTGACAGGCAGAGCGCCTTAATGAAAACAAATTTAGAACTACAATCAAGAGAACAAAGTGAGGATCTGGCCCTAGGAAGCCAGACTCCAGTGACCCAGGTGTAACATTAGCCAGCTGCGAGGCCAAGGGCCAGAGCTTCCCCACAGAGAGAAGTCTGGGGCCCTCCTGGAAGGTAGAGAGGCAGCCACAGCCACCGAGGGAAGCTCTGCTCAGCCTACGAGAGCCCACTGCAGTGCATGTGTAGCCTGGAGGCTGTGGAGGAGCACAGCATCTGTCCTGTGTACCCTGATGACCACTAGGAAGGCAAACAGGGCCTCCTCAGCTAGGGTCAGGGGCCCCTGCTTCACCCCCAGGGCAGAGTGATTAAGGGCATTCTGAGAATGTCACCTCTGTGCAGTGAGCTGCAGGAAGGACCCTGCAAAGGGAAGAGGGCACTTGAAACAGGAGACTGCAGAGCTTAGACCCAACATCCCCTGATCCCTCACTAAGGAACACGCTTCTGGGCCCAGGGCCGAGGACAGATCTTTTCAGCACTCCTGTGTTTGCTAAGTGGTTTTTTGTTTGATTTGGAAGCCCTGTAGGGATTTCAGGCTGGATGGTACAAGTTCATGCAGGGCTTGAGCTAACAGAGATCTCTGATCCCAAGCAATAGGGTTCCCATGCAGCATGTTTCTGCTCCAGTGGGGAGTTTGGTTTGATCAGAATCCTCTTAGTGTGGGGACTGGCATTCCTCAAACATGTGGAATTCATCCAACAACATTCCCTTCTAACTGTGGGGTAGTTAATCATTTCCTTGTCTGTCTCACCCTTGGGATGCATGGAAAATTTAAGGGCAAACCTCTGCACTCAGAGTCAAAAGAACTGGGCTTTATGAGAGTCTTGGTTCCTGCCTTTTGCTAGCTGTATGACTTGGAAACAAGGCACTTTGCCTCTCTGAATTTCAATTCTTTATCTAATACAGGGTCATGGCTACTCACAGGCATTTGTTCATTTGTTTAATTAGTCATTATTTATTAAGTGCCCACTATCTGCAAGGATGGAAGGTTGGGTTTTTATGCTGAAAGTGAGGGACACAGTTCTCACCTCTGTGGAGATTACAGCATGTAATTAAGCAACTACTTAAATATAATTTTGATAAGTTACCAAAGAAAAAAAGGTACAGAATGGTAGATTAAATCACATAAAAATATGTTAGAAATTTATAAGCTCTAAAGTACTATTTAAACACTAGGCATTATCCTTATTACCCTCATAAGATTTTCTCTTCTGTGTGTGTGTGAGACAGTCTTGCTCTGTCACCCAGGCTGGAGTGCAGTGGCATAATCTCAGCTCACTGCAACCTCCACCTTTCAGATTCAAGTGATCCCACTGCCCCAACTTCCCAAGTAGCTGGAGCTTGCACCACCACACCCAGCTAATTTTTGTATTTTTAGTAGAGATGAGGTTTCATCATGTTGGCCAGGCTGGTCTTGAACTCCTGACCTGAAGTGATCCACCCGCCTCAGCCTCCCAAAGTGCTAGGGTTACAGGCATGAGCCACCGCACCTGACCAATTTTCTCTTATTTTTAAAGTACCATGATGACCTGAGAGTCAGTTTCCTTCCCTATTATTAGGAATTATAAAAATACCTGTATCAGCCAGCCACCACTATGTAACATATCACCCTAAAACGCAGTGGCTTAAAATGATCGCATGTTGGGTCCTGTTTCCAAGAGTCAGTAATTTGGGATGGGCAAAGCTAGATGGTTCAGCTAGTCTCCTCTGGGTTCACCCATTCGGCTATAATCTACCGGGTGCTGGTTGGCTCAGCACTGTGGCTCTAGCAACAAGCAGGCTAGCTTGGGCCTCTTTACATGATGGGTGTTTCTCAAAAGTAGCAAGAGAAGGGAAGCCCAAATGCTCAAGTGTTTTTCATGCCTCTGATTCAAGGTTGCTAATATCCCCTTGGCCCACTGGCCAATGCAAGTCATGTGGCCAACCCCAGAGTTAGTGTGGGGGACTACAGAAGGGTTGGGATACAGGGAGGTATGATTCCTCGGAAGCCATTACTATAGCAATCTACCACCATGCCTTACTTCCAGAGTTGTCCTGGTGACTTAGCAATAAATAGGAGATGCTGTGTTTGTGGTTTTTGTATTAATACTGCTGACTACACATAGTACGTCTTAAGAATCGGCTGGTAAATAGGAATCTGAGCAGCTTGCTATCTTATTAAGGAAAAATGACATTACACAGGAAACAAGTGGCAAGTGATTAGCCGAAATAGCACGTAAAGTGTGGCATCATGGCTATATGCAGAGCAGCTTCAACCTTGGTGTTTTAAAGAGTGACATTAACCAAAAGAAACTTTTTCAGAGAAGAACGGCCAGGATGAAGACGTGACTGAGAATCAGGGAAAGGCACATAAATACTTCTCCTGGATAACAGTGCAACATTTACACCTGTTTATCAAGTCTTTATTAAGTGTCAAGCATAGTGCAAGCATTTCTGTGTATCACCTCATTTCAGCCTCAAGACAACCCAGTAAAGTGGTAGATACTATCCTCATTTTACAGATAAGGAAAGTGAGGCTCAAAGAGTTTATTGTCCAAAGTTGTCCAAGAAGTATGTAAGAGATTCAGGATTCAAATCAAGATTTGCCTGACTCAAAAAAGGCTGACTCAAAAAAACCCTTTTTTTTTTAATTGAAATGTTTGAGATCACTGTAGTTGATGTACAGTTTTAAGAAATAACAGAGATGACCTCTGTACCCTTCACTCAGTTTCTCCCAATAGTAACATTTTGCAAAACTATAGTAAAATAACGGATATCACAAGCAGGATATTGACATTGATACAATCCACTCATCTTATTCAGATTCCCCATTTTACTTGTATTTATCTGAATGAGTGTGTGTGCATGCATGTGTGTGTTTACCTCTTTTTTTTTTTTTTTTTTTTTTTCCGAGACAGAGTCTTGCTCTGTTGCCAGGTACCAGGCTGGAATGCAGTGGCACAACCTTGGCTCACTGCAACCTCCGCCTCCTGGGTTCAAGCAATTCTCCTGCCTCAGTCTCCCAAGTAGCTGAGACTACAGGCGCGCGCCACCACACCCAGCTAATTTTTGTATTTTTTAGTAGAGACGGGGTTTCACCATGTTGGCCAGGATCGTCTCAGTCTCCTGACCTCATGATCTGCCCGCCTCAGCCTCCCAAAGTGCTGGGATTACAGGCGTGAGCCACTGCTCCCGGCCTGTGTTTACTTCTGTACTATTTTATCTTATGTGTAGGTGAGTATATTCAGTCAAGAAGTGAACATTTCCATCACCGTAAGTTTCCTTCACATTCCCCTTTTATAGCCTCACCCACCTCCCTCCCGCCCCTACCCCATCCCTAGCCCCCTAACAACCACCAATCTGTTCTCCATTTCTAAATTTTATCACTTTTATTTTAAACATGTTACATAAATGGAATAATGCAGGATGAAACCTTTCGCGATTGGCTTTTTGTTGACTCAGCATAGTTCCCTGGTGATTTATTGGTATCATTAGTTCATTCCTTTTTATCATTGAGTAGTATTCTATGGTATTATGTCATTTACTTAACTGTTTACCTGTTGAAGGATATCTGGACTGTTTCCAGTTCTGGGCTATTATGAAAAAAGCTTTTATGAACATCATTGTACAGCTTTTTGTGTGAACATAAGCTTTTATTTCTGAGAGATAAATGCCCAAGAGTACAAGTACTAGGTTGTACAGTAATTGCATATTTAGTTTTCTAAGAAACTGCCAACCCGCTTTCCAGAGGGGCTGTACACTTTTATATTCCTACCAGCAACGTGTGGGTGATCCAGTTTCTCTGCATCCTTGCCAGTATTTAGTGTTGTCACTGTTCTTTATTTCAGTCATTCTGATAGGTGTGTGGTGATAGCTCATTGTGGTTTAATTTGAATTTCTCTGACAGCTATCGATGGCGAACCTCTTTTTATGTGGTTATTTGCCATGTGCATATATCCTCTTGGGAACTCTTGGATCATGTCTTCTGGCCATTTTCTCCTTGGATTGTTTCTCACTGTTGCGTTTTGAAATTTTCATATATATAGATAGATAGTAGGTCTTTCTTTGTTAATATGTGGTTTGCAAAAATTTTTCTCCTACCTGTAGCTTGCCTTTTCCTCCTTTTAAGAGTATTTTTCAGAGCACAAGATTTCAATTTTGTTTAGGTTTCATTTATCAAATTTTCCTTTTTTGATCATGCTTTTGATGTAAAGCCTGTGTTTTTAACCACGGTGCTCCACTGCTTCCCAGAGCCTGGAGAAGAGCGGTCTCAGTTTGGGAGGAGGTCTTTGGCTTGCTTGTGAGGTTCTAAGGCATATGGAGGTAGGGCCGGCAGGAATGTCCAAGGCCAAGCTTAGAGAATGAAATGTGTTAGGAGTAATCTCCCTGTCACTGGAGCTCAAGCAGGGGCTCGCTGCTATCCACGTGGACTCATAGAAGGAATTCCAGCATCAGATGGGGCTTGGGCAACTATATCCTTCATGTTCCCTTTTAACTAAGAATTTGGGAATGTGGTCTTTGAATTACCCCTGCCTGAATTGGAGTGTTTAACAAATAAATCTCCCGGGTTGAGAAATGTATAAAGGCTTTGCGTGATAAGACTGAACCAGTCTCAAGAGGAGGTGGCCAGCTGAAGCCACCCAGTCTGCAGTTATCTTGTCTAGGGACAGAATTCACAGAGGCCAAAGGCTTGCGATGGCACCAGCTTTGGGGCTGGGGCCTATTCCTGGATCCCTGTCCCATCTTGGAGGCAGCTGCACACTGCCTGCCCCACCTCCACCCCAGCAGCCTCTTCTCCATTCAGACTGCCCCAGAGAATCCCTTTCTTTACGGCACTTATGAGACTTAATTACTAACGGCAAAGTCCTTTGAGGCCTTGGATGAAAGGAATGGGAGCAGCGCGAGGCTTGATTAGGCGTGTAGAACTCTGGGCACAATTAGCTCCAAGAGAGACTCGCCCTGCCTTTATCTGTCTCCAGTTCTGTGTGACTTCCAGCAGCTAATTATTGAAATAAAAGTTGCCTGGCCACCCAGCTGCTGAAAACAGGACCCTAATATCTATTAAGTCTGCCTTTAATTATTAGAGATGGAGGCAGCTTCAGGCAGTTAGGGTTTTCCTATCATTATGGGCTGTTTTCTCCACCCCGTGGAGGCTTGGGTACCCAGAGATGTCAGTGAAATTCTGCCAGAGCCACATCTCTCTCCCTTGCTTTCTACATAGCATCCCTTTCCAAGATGCCTTTACTAACTCACCCTTCCTGCTGTGAGGACCCCTATTCACACCTCCCCAAGGACCTTTGCAATCACTGCATCTCACAGAACTCCTATCCCTAGATAGAATATTTTAAATTCCTGTGCGTGCGTGTGTGCGTGCACGTGTGCGTTTTTCTGGGACAACAGGGCAGTTCTCAGGCATAGATGAAATGTGATGCTCCATACCAACCCATTTTGCAGAAGAGAAAACTGAGGCCATGGAAGGAAGCAGGATGGAGCTGACAGCTTCTGGCTCTTCATTTGCTGGGATGCTGCTGACCACCAGTCAGCTAACCTCCCAAGCCTTAGCTGCCACCTCTCTAAAAACAACATTTTAAGCAGCATGAGGAGGGCACAATCAGTTGCCCCCTTCACAAATCTGGGGAGCTTGTGTGGGGCCAAGGGAGTGAATTTGTGCTATAGAGAAAGAGCCACTTAGAGGATGCCAAGGGAGATGGTTGGCTCATGAAGGTTTCCAGCTTTGGTGATCTCACTAGGCAAAGAGAAAATCAGAGAACTTTGCACCTAGAAGGACCATAGAGGTGGCATATGAAGAGCTGTAAATTTTTATTCACTTTGGTTTAACCCAGCAAACCCTAGGTGCACCTATAATCTGTTCATAGCATTGGGGATGAATCAGGATGTAGTCAGTACCAAACATGTTAATGATCCTGATCCAGGTGTTTGGGTATTTTCCTAACAGATGAAGAAGTCGAGGCACAGAGCAATTCAGGGACTTTCCCAAGGACACCCTACCTGCTCTAAGAGCCCATGTGAGCACCAGCTGAGGGATGGAAGGACTGTTCTGAGGTCACTTCCAAACCACCATTGTATGGGCTTCAGTCATCACGAGTTGAGGGAGGGCCTGAGTCATAGTGACTGAGGAGGAAATGTAAGGGCTAGGAGGATAAAAATAGGATTTTTTTTCCTCTAGGCCCACCCTGCCCCTGCCCCACCAGCGATGTTAAACCACCTGTGTCAGCCATGAGCACTCTGAGCCCACACCCACTGGGCAGCAGTTCTGAGCTTGATCCAGTTCCATCCCAGAGCTCAACAGCAAAAGGCCTGGTGAACAGAGTTACGATAGAGCCTTTGGTTTCTTAACAATCACAGCAGTGGGCCAGCAGCCATTAAGTGTGTGCACTCACACACACACACACACACACACACCGCCTCCGACAGGAAGGACAGCCTGGGTAATCCCTGCTGTCCTCCCAGCAGTGATCAGAGGCTGATTATGACCTCTAGATTTCTATCCTTTCTGCTCCTGTGATAGAATCAGTGTCAGGTATGCCCAGGGCATGGATGACACGTGCCCGGACCTGGAGTTTTATAAGACAGAAGCTATTGTGCACACAAAGTATCTTGATGGTACCTGGAGGAGCCATCATGATATTCCTTCCCTGCCCAGCAGAGCATCTTCTCTGGGGTCGAAAGAGCAGAAAGGGGGTCTCTAAATCCTGCCTTACCCACAGACCCAAAGCTGTATGAACTCAGGCCCAGCATCTAGCTGAGAAGACAGAAGAAAAAAGGGTCCAACCCCTTCCTACAGCTGTGGAGTTCAACCAAGAATTTCCTTTAGCCTGAGGAGGCCTTTGTGTTAAAACTAAGTTTCACCATTTCCAGAATCCTTCAACTGATGCCTGCCTCTCTGGGGTGCTGGTTTCCCTTCTGTCTCTCTCTTCTCTCACCTCACAGAGTGAAGGCCTAATAGGGAGCCCAGGTAATTACAGGTTAGGAGTGGACACAGTAGGGGACGTATAATTAATCAGCCTCTCTCCCTCTTCCCTCTATTTCCTAGTGTGGTCCCAGAATAAGCCCAGAGAAAGTCAGAAAAAATAAATGTTTTTACAGAGAATTGGAACTCCAATAAACTGGGTTTCAGGCTTGACCCTTGAAGGGGTTTTCTAGGAAAAGGTTTTTTCTAGAGAGAAGGAAGGAAGTATTTTTCCCTGGGGCTGAAAGTACAGAAGAGAAGCAATTTCCTAAGGTGCTGCTCACAGAGAAACTCAGAGTCACAGCAGTCAGCCGGACCTGGGGCCCCCGTGGGTCTGGCTTCTGAGAAAGCCACATGTGACCGAATGCCCCCAGGGAACATGTGTCAGGTACAGGAGAAAGGGGTGCAGGGGGGACATTCAGGTGGCACCAAGAGGCTCTGAGTGGATTCTAGTTAACACCATGGGAGGGGCAGGCCAGAAAACAAGAACCTCTTCCTCTCCCTGCGCCACTAACTCCTGCTCAGCTTTTCAGACCCGGCTCAGGAATCCCTCCTTCAGTCTCTGCTGCCCACGCCACCTGAAGCAGTGCCTGCCCCCTACCCCGAGTGTCTGTGCCAGTTGCTCTTCTGCGTCCTTTGTGCTGGAATCACCCATTGACATGTTTGTCCTTCTGACATTCCCATGGGCTCATCGAGGAGCTGAGACTGCCTCAGCTCTAGCCCCTTGCCTCCAGGTCTAGCCTAGGATCTCATAAAGCCTTGTTGGATGGGAAAGAGGGAATGAGGATGGACAAACCCAGGGACAAGGTCACCAGAAAGGTGAGGGCTTGAAAATTGTAGGAGACATGTTCAATCTGAGGAGAGGACACAAAGACACCCAGACCAGCGAGGTCTTCAGTCTGGAAGGGCTATTGCTGGGGCAAAGGCATTCGGCGTATTTCCTGAGACCCCAGGGGGCAGACCTGAGGCCTGTGGAAGGAAGCTAAAAGGAGGCAGGTTTCAGCCTCATATCAGGAAGCACAGTCTAGCAGCCAGAGCTTTCCCCCGAGGTAGTGAAGTCTCCAGCTTTGGAGCTGGTGTGACCACTCAGTAGGGATGGGACTGAGGAGAGTTCAGGCACCAATAGGGCTTGAATCAGCTGACCTTTGATGTTGCTTTTAATCCTAACACATTTTCTTTCTTTTTTGAAACAGAGTGTCACTCTGTTGCCCAGGCTGGAGTGCAGTGGCTCGATCTTGGCTCATTTCAACTTCCAACACTTGGGTTCAAGCAATTCTCATGCCTCAGCCACCCAAGTAGCTGAAACTACAGGTGTGCACCACCACACCCAGCTAATTCTTGTATTTATAGTAGAGACAGGATTTCACCAGGTGGGCCAGGCTGGTCACGAACTCCTGGCCTCAAGTGATCCACTCTCCTTGGTCCTCCAAAGTGCTGGGATTATAGGCGTGAGCCATCATGCTCGGCCTAACACATTTTCTGACTCTAAGATGCCACCATTTGTCAAAGGGAATCATTGGCTGGTACGTGGCTTTGGGGGCAGGAAGGATGTAGATCAAGAAATCCGGAAAACGCAGCTACCATAATACCATCTGTTGATGGAAGGCCTATTATGTCCCAGGCCCTGCACATGACCAGCCTGTTGGGGGGTCAGGTAGCTCTGGTGGGAGCCCTCCCAGTTCTGCAGCTCAGGATCAGAGGAGCAGTGCCCACACAGCAGCTGTCTGTCCTTTGATACCTGGCCTCTGACAAGCTCTTAACAGAAGGGCAAGATGGCTCCTGTAGACAGCGGCACCATCTGTCACCTGCCTGCCAGCCGCTGATTAGGGATGTCCCTGCAGCCAGGCTGGGCACACAGCCACACTCCACCACCCTCCCAGGAAAGCCCTGTCTGTGTCCCAACAGTTCTCTTTCTGTGCCGGGCACGTGTGAAGCAGCAGCTGTAAAAGCACTTCTCCCAGGAGTCCAGGCCGGGTGCTGACTCAGTTCATCAGAAGAATTAATAATGTTTTTTTAAAAACTGAAAGAACAAATAGAACATTTAAGCCAATTAGAATACAGAATGACCTGCACAGGAAGCAGTGTAGGTTATGATTAAAAACTTGAACCTTGGGGTCAGACAGACTGAGGTTTGAATCCTAGCTCTGTCACTTTTTTGTTGTGGCCTTCCGGGCAAGATACTTAACCCCCCTAGATCCTGGTTTCTTTGTCTATAAAATGGGGCTGGCTTTGGGTGTGGTGAGAACTCAATGAGGTAATGCATATAAAGACCTTGCTTTTAGCCACCATTATTATAAACACCGTCTCACAGCTGAAAGAGGCCAGGGATTCCCCAAAATGACTGCCAGAGAAATGTGCTTCGGGTGCTAAAACAGAGAGCACAGACCTGGGAAGCAGATATCCAGGATTCCAGTCCTGGTGTATTGTGTGAACTTGAGCATCACTTTGCTACTCTGAGCCTCAGTTTCCAAATCCATAAAGGGGGGATAACAATGCCTCCTTCTCTGGTCTGCACAAAGCCCAACACAATACTTGGTACAGGAGCAGTTACCACCATGACCCATCCTCCCCACCCCCAGTTTAAAATAAAGGACTCAAAGGCTACACTTTGAAGGACTAAGCAAAGTAAAAATCACGATTTTCTACATACACACAGATGCTACCCAGGACTTACATTTTGTGGAACACATTTTAGCTCTGAAATATTTATGGGCCCTTTTTGACACACAAAGAACTAAAAATATCACCCTGTGCTTATGTTAAGGAAAACTTATAAAACTTTAGTCCAGTAGGAATTCAGTCAATTTCCTGACTCGTTTCTGGCTGTATCTGAGGTTGCAAGGTAACCCAAGGTGATAACAGCCCCCATTTCCCTGCGGGTTTTGGCAGGGGCAGAAGTTCCTTGGAGCGCTGTACTGTCTATGGAAGTCTCCCTGTGAATGCTCCAGGCCCCTGCGCCTTCATAAATATTGCCAGAACCCATGTGAAGGGGCCAGGTTTGTTTCTTGAGTTTCTCCCCAAACACAAAAAGCTTTATTTCCCATATCTCCCCTCCTCCAGAGCCCCTGACTCTTGCCATTCTTCCAGACCAGCTCCAGCCTCCCAGAGGCAGCCAGCCAGACCTCTGAAAACTAGCCGCAGGGCATGACTCCCACCAGGTCCTCTGAGTGCAGGCTGTCTCTGCCACATGCACTTTGCATTTTACTGTCCACTTGCATTTACCATTTAGGGATTTTGCTTTATTTCTTCTACCAGGCTGCTGCCTCCTCACTTCTCAAGCTTTCTCTCCAACATCTTTCCCTCCCCGAAGTCTGAACTCCCGGAATATAACTGGGCTTTTGTCTATGCCAGGTTCCTTTTTCCATGCTGTGGCCTAGAACAGTGTTTTTCAGAATGTAGGTTGGCATCTCATTCATAATTCTATTTCAGTAGAGTAGAAAATATCAGATTCCACCCTTGCAGTAAGATTCAGCATCGTTTTGTGAAATTTTTGTTTTAGTTAAAAAAAATTGTAGATGTATGTGTATCCTGGATTGCAATACAAGTTTATTTTTACTGCAGGGAAGAGAAATTTGAAAGCCACATATCTAGACATTTTTTCTCTCCTTACCTCAAAACCATCTTTTACTCGACATCCTTTGGTCTTCATTTAGATGTCACTGTTTCTGGGGAGTGGTCCCTGATGGTCTCTCCACCTTTGACCCACCTTGGCCAGGCTCCTGTGTTGTCCTTTCCTGCCTGTCCCCTTGTCAGACTTGTCCACTGTATAGAAGCATGTAGGAGTTGGAAGCACGTCTGTCTTGTCCTGTGATGCCTCCAAAAAGGCGTGGCACAGTAGAGTAGGAACTGGGTGTTGGGGGAGGAGGGAAGAAGGGAGCCTTCTGTGATGCCTCCTTGCATACTTTCCAGCACTTAGGACAGAAAAAGGACTTAGCAGTGATTTATCAAATGAATGAGCCTATGGAACTAGGTTTCTGATCCTTGTCTTGAGGTTCAAACATTTTCTTCAGTTTCAAATCTAGACCCTGATTCTTGGAAGCCATGTGATCTAGAGCAAATCAGTTCATCTCTGGGCTTGTTATTCCATTGATAAAATAAGAGTAAATAAGAGAAAATAAAGAATAAAAGAATGATACCTAACTTACCAAGTTGTTATAGGGATTTGAAAAAAATGTACACAGTACCCAACACATAAGGAGGTGTTCAATTAACAGTAGTTATCTTCCTGTTACTAGCCCTTTTCCTGTCTTCAATGATCCCCTGATCACCATCACCACCAGGGGTCTCCCAGGCCTCCTCACAGTCACATCCCTGTTCAAACCTTCCAGGTCCTCCAAGCCCAGTTTCACATAAAGGAAAACAACAACAAACAAACAAAAAAAGACACTGATATGGCTTGGCCATGTCCCCACCCAAATCTCATCTTGAATTCCCACGTATTGTGGGAAGGACCTGGTGGGAGGTAATTGAATCATGGGGGCGGGTTTTTCCCATGCTGTTCTCATGATAGTGACTAAGTCTCACAAGATCTGATAGTTCTATAAGGGGGAATTTCCCTGCACAAGCTCTCTTCTCTTGTCTGCTGCCATGTGAGACGTGCCTTTCACCTTCTGCCATGATTGTGAGGCCTCCCCAGCCATGTAGAACTGTAAGTCCATTAAATCCCTTTTCCTGAATAAATTACCCAGTCTCTCCAGGCCTTACTCCTAGCCTGGAGCTCATACTGTCATTGTCAGGGTAGAGGGTTTTGAAAAGAAGATTTGGAGTTGGACATATGCAGCTGTTGAGTCTGTTCCTGTGTGACTGCAAGCCAGTTATCTTACTTCTCTAAGTCCCAGGCTCTTCATCAGTAAAATGGGACCGATTCACAGAGGTAGAAGTAGTGAGAACTAAATGAAATCATCTCAAACACTTGACCCCTGCCTGGCCTATGGCAAACCCTGAGTAAGTGGTGGCTGTTGTTATTATTAGTTCAGTGATGATGATGGTTGCTGAAAGCCAACAGAAAGTAAGAGGTGAAGCTGTATCATTGGGCAGGATACTAACAGAAAACAGAGGTAACACTAGATGGCTTAGAGGAGCAGACTTGAATGAAGAGACAGAGCTGCGGCAGGCTCAGAGAGCCAGTCCTGATGGTGAGATGCCTGGGATCTAGCAACAGCAAGAAACTGGCACACCCTTAGGCCTGCATAGGCGAGGGCAGGGGAAGATGTTAGTAGAGCCCAGTATGAAGCGGAGGCCTGGAAAAGGGGCCACCTGTGGGAGAAGGCACGGACAGAGGACTAGAGAGGAGAGGGGGCAGGGAAGACACACTCTGGCCTCTAGCCTAACATGGCCCTGCCCCCATCTCCTCCTGGTGACGCCCTTAGGTGAGCCCACAGTGCCCTATGTAGAGGCTCAGCAATGTTAAGAGTATGGGATGTCTGGCAAATGGCAGGCAGCTCTGCAGGACTGAAATGTAGCATGTGAGTCTGTGGGAGGCAGGTTGCTCTGTGGCAGCAAGAGGAAGCAGAGAGAGAGCAAGGAAGGGTCGGATCTCCAGAAGACTTGGATGTCACACTCATGGGTTTTCTGGGGATCCCAGAGGTTGGTGGGTAAGGAGGGAGCAAACACATTTAGGCATGAATAAGTGCCATGTGCTTCTGTCCCTGAGCCTGTGGCTGGGGCCTGCAGGGTGTGAGGTGGGCCCCTTCCCCAGCATTCCTTCCATCCTCCTGCCAGGGGCTCCAGGTCACTGCGCTGAAATCCCTTGCTCCAAAGGGAGTGTTTCTCCACTGTCACTCCTCTTTCACCCCAACCTCTTCTTTCTCGCTCTGTTCAATGCCAATTTGAGTATGAGCCATGACTGACCTCCCATCTGTTCAAAAACAGTAAATATTTGCTGAATTGCTATATTAAACCTAAAATTAAAAAAAAAAAAATTAAAAGGAAATGAGAAACAGACGATGTTCTCCCTGCTCAGCTTTGTGATGGGGAAGCTATGTTTGGGTGCCTATGTTCTTAATAATTTGTGGTTACTGAGCCTTTGCCTCGATGCCAATGTCTTCAGTCAGCAGGCTCACACTGATAAGAAGAAATAGTCTTCCACCAATTAAACAGCCTAAAATGTTTCTCAGCCTTTTTTGTTTTGTTTTTTTTTGAGACAAAGTCTCACTCTGTCGCCCAGGCTAGCATGCAGTGGCACGATCTTGGCTCACTGCAACCTCTGCCTCCTAGGTTCAGGCAATTCTCCTGCCTCAGCCTCCTGAGTAGCTGGGACTACAGGCATGTACCACCACGCCCAGCTAATTTTTGTATTTTTAGTAGAGACGAGGTTTCACCATGTTGGTCAGGCTGGTCTCAGACTCCTGACCTTGTGATCCACCCTCCTGGGCCTCCCAGAGTGCTGGGATTACAGGCATGAGCCACCGCGCCTGGTCAGCCTTATTAACATATGCTTCTGAGGGGGTGCTCCTTCCCCAATTATAACTGACACCTAGCCAGAGCTTTCTATGTTATCCCTTTTAAAAAGAAAATGTGTTTGTTTTTTCTGATAGTAATAGCTAACATCTATTGAGCACTCATTGTGTACCAGGGACCATATATGCTAGGGGCACATGTTAACTCATTTAATCCTCAAAACAACCCTAAGAGGTTTTACAGATGAGAAAGCTGAAGCACAGAGAGGTTAAATAACTTGCCCAAGGTCCTACAGCTGGTCAGTGGGGGATGCATACTTCAAGCCTGGGCTACTTTTGAAATTTAAAAAAAAAATACATCTGAGCGATGCCTCTAATGCAGACTTAGAGTTACTTAATAATTCACTTAATTGGTAGTGGACTACTAATATTTTATGTCATTTAAGCTTAATAAGAAGACATGAAGTAGCTGCCAAGTAGTTTCATTCGTGCATGCACTTAACAGGCATTTGGGGAGCACCAGATACCAGGCCTACCTACCCTCAAGGAACTCTAGTCAAGGGGAGGGGCAGACATGAAAAAAGGCCATCAGCTGGCTGCAGGTGCAATGACGATACATCATGCACAAGGCAGAGGCCACAGAATTCACAGGCAGGAAAGTGCAGGTGGCTCAGCAAGGTGGAAGTGAGATGAGCCGGACTGACAAGAGCCTTCATTTTGACCAGGAAACTGGAATTGATCCCAAAGGATCAGCAGGGCTGCTAGAGGGCATAAGCAGGACAATAGCATGGCCTGGGCCTCAAAAATTCCCCGGCACAGCCCATACAGCAGTTATACCCATTTACTAAGTTCAACCTCAGGATCGCAATTTTTTCTCTACCATGAGAGGGCTGTGTAACCTTAGACAGCATACTTAACCTCACAATTTTTCATCTGCAGTCTGCAGTGAATCATAATACCTGTATCACAGGGTTGGTGTGAAGATTAAAGATGTTATATATAATCACAGTAAAAGTAAGCAATAATTAAATATTAGCTAGTAATGAGTCTATTAGCTATATTGTTAAAACCATTATTAAAATTATGAGTTGTTAGTATATTATGAGTTACTAGCGACTAGTATTAAGAATGGCTAACATTAGGAGCACTTACAGTTATTATTATCATCATTATTGTCACCCAGGGGTTAGAAGTAAACAGGCAGAGGCAGCAGTTGCCATAAATCCTCATTCAAATTATACTAGAACAGTGCTTTGGGTTGAAAGCCAGTATTGGGTCATGACATCAATTTAGATTTATAATCAGTCATTTTTAAAAAATGAAAAAGAATAAGACAGAACATATCAAAGTGCATTTCTCATCATGCAGTAACTTTTGTGAATCTTTTGTTTCTCTTTTATACATATGAACACACACGTTCACAGACATCAATGTGTGTATTAGGTTATTATGTAAGATGTTGCAGTTTGTTGTTGTGTTGCTGTTGTTTGAGAGAGGGTCTCACTCTTGCCCAGCAGGAAGTGCGTCGTACCATCACGGCTCACTATAACCTTGACCTCCTGGGCCCAAGCTATCCTCCTGTTTCAGCCTCCTGAGTAGCTGAGACTACAGCCATGTGCCAGCATGCCTGGCTAAATTTTTTTTTGTTTGTAGAGACAGGGACTTGCCGTGCCCAGGCTGGTCTTAAACTCCTGGCTTGTAGTAGTCCTTCCACATTGGCCTCCCAAAGTTCTGGGATTACAGATGCGAGCCACCCCATTCCTGGCCATAGGTGTTTTTCTAATTATTGATTGCAGTCAAAACAGTTTTTAAAACCCTGGAATAGAAAGTACTATCACTGATATTCCTTGTGATCCTGCTTCTCAGACACTCAGAGGAATATTGTCTTGCCAGCTGTTGGGAGGCTGAGCATCAAGCTCAGAGCTCTGGGCTTGAACCTCACTAATATAATTCTATTTATGTGTGTCTTGGGTCGCACCCCTTGCCACAGCATTAATTTTCGGGGATATTTTGAGAATTGGCAACCAAAAAAGTGTCACCTATTCATCTTAATTGGATCTAGGTACAACCACCGTGCCCAGCCAGCCTTATTAACATATGCTTCTGAGGGGGTGCTCCTTCCCCAATTATAACTGACACCTAGCCAGAGCTTTCTACATTATCCCTTTTAAAAAGAAAATGTGTTTGTTTTTTCTGATAATAATAGCTAACATGTATTGAGTGCTCATTGTGTACCAGGGACCATATGTGCTAGGGGCACATGTTGGGAGGCTGAGGGTACATGTTGGAGCCCCCCAAAAGGTACAACCCCGAGGCATTGCGGTCTATCATCTAGTTAGTACCAGCTTTGCAACTACCTCACCGTGGAGCCTTAGGCAGGAGACTGTATGGCCCTGGGTCACACTGTCGCTTCATCTATAAAATGAGGATAAAAATAATTGTCATCTCTACTTCACAGTTATTATGAGGCACCAATAAAATCACAAGTGTTTGCACTCTTTGAAAATCGTGGACCTTCGGGCCAAAGACCTGCCTCTGATGTCCATGATCAGAGGCAGAATTTAGGAACTGCTAGCCTCAGAGCAAATTCGACTTAGCAGTCTGTTTTGTTTGGCCTGCAAAATATTAAAATTAAATAATAATAATGGATCAACATGTTAAAGTCATACATTTTATACCTAACTCCAAATTTCCAGCTTGTCTTAAAAATTCACAAGACATTCCCACCCCCCAGACACTCCCACCCACACTTCCGCATTGCAGCATAGGCAGGCACTTGGATACACCCATCCTCCCAGCTATTGACTATGGAGGCCCCACCCTGGACACTGAGATCTGAGGTCAGCAGCATTTATCACAGCTC
Source organism: Sapajus apella (assembly GCF_009761245.1). NCBI lineage: Eukaryota > Metazoa > Chordata > Mammalia > Primates > Cebidae > Sapajus > Sapajus apella. The sequence continues at coordinate 22,210,118 of NW_022436974.1, forward strand.
TTGCTCTGCTGTTTCTCTAATCGGACAAGGAAGCCGGGGAATGTCTTGTGTACCCATGCTGCTCTGAAAGATGGAGCAATGGAAAGCCAGACCGAGCAGGTTGTGTTTCCTAAAAACTAAGCGATGCCCTATGTCTGTGCAGAGGAAGAGATTCTACTTCCCTTCTGTATTGCGCTCCTGACCCTGTATGGTTGTGTTTGCTACCCCAGAGCTCAAAGAAGACTTTTTTCTTTTTTTTTTTGAGACAGAGTCTTGCCCTGTCGCCCACCAGGCTGGAGTTTGGTGGTGCGATCTCAGCTCGCTGCAACCTCCACCTCCCGGGCTCAAGTGATTCTCCTGCCTCAGCCTCCTAAGTAGTTGGGATTACAAGCATGCACCACCATGCCCAGCTACTTTTTGGATTTTTAGTAGCGACAGGGTTTCACCGTGTTGGCCATGATGGTCTTGATCTCCTGACCTCAGGATCTGCCCATCTCAGCCTCCCAAAGTGCTGGGATTACAGGTGTGAGCCACCGTACCTGTCCAAAAGAAGATATTTGGAAGGAGAAAGAAGGTGCTATCACAACTCAAAAATCCACAGGTGTCAGTGTAGGGCAGAAGGGTCAAGATGGGGAAAAATGGAGAAAGGGCGATTAGGAGCTTCCCACCAGTCAGATCCCCTAGCAACACCCACATGGATGGGGCAGACACTGTGCTGCCCAGTGCCAATGGTGGCACTGATGAGATGGGTGAGTCTGGAGATGAGAGACATTCTCCGAATAACTGCAAGGGCACTTTTGTGCACCAAGAGTAAAGGGAGGCATCTCAGGGAGGCAGAATGGAATAGGAAAAATGCAGGCTTTGGAGTCAAACAGATCTGAGCTCCAATACTGGCTTTGGTACTTGACACCTAAGTGACCTTGAAGGAGGTTCTGAATCTTAGTTTCCTCATCTGTCAGATGGGAGTGGTTAGCTGGTTAATTAAACACATTTATTAGGCACCTACTGTGTACCAGCCCTTGCTCTAGATGCTAGAGACCAGGAGTGAGCAATACAGGTAAAGTTTCTGCTCTCATGGAGCTTACAGGCTAGTGGAAGGAGATGAACAAAAAGCAAAAAATTATATATCATCATCTGGTGGTGGTGTGGGTTGGTCGTTTATACCTTAGCTCGTTGCCAAAAAAGGCTGGCGAGCGTAATAACATCTCAGAAGATCTGGAGATTTACTAAGACCGTATATGCAAAGTGCTTACCCCAGTGCTTGCATGCAATCATTCATCTTACAAATTCTTAAGGAGGCCTGGGTCAGAGCTGGGTCAGGCCCTGTTCCACGTGGGATGTGATGGGAATCAAACAGACTTGGTTCCTATCTACGGACATTACCAACCACCAGTGCCCTCTGGCCTTGGCGCCCATCACTGGAGGAGGCCTCTTCAAGGTGAATAGGCTAAGTAGCGGAAAGGGACAAGATCTGTGATTAGAGGTCCTGGGTGCGAGTTTCCTTTGCACTTACGGGCTGTGTAGTGGTGGAGTGGTACCCTCACCTCTGCAGCCTGGGGTTCTCTATCCACACCGCTGCCACGGTGAATCCAGGACCAGGACGAACTCAGGAATGTCCTCTGCCTCTCACGCCCTATCTTTGGTTTCCCGGCTCTAGACCACTCAGCCCTGAGTGCGGCGAGGACCCTGTTTGTGGATGTGGAGGAGCGCGGGCCGGAGGCCATGGACGTGAAGGAGAGGAAGCCTTACCGCTCTCTGACCCGGCGCCGCGACGCCGAGCGCCGCTACACCAGCTCGTCCGCAGACAGCGAGGATGGCAAAGCCCCGCAGAAATCCTACAGCTCCAGCGAGACCCTGAAGGCCTACGACCAGGACGCCCGCCTCGCCTATGGCAGCCGCGTCAAGGACATGGTGCCGCAGGAGGCAGAGGAATTCTGCCGCGCAGGTGAGGGCTGGGCCGGAGGGCGGGGTCTGGGCGCAGGTGAGTTTGGTGCGGTTTGGCGGGCTCGGGTGGGCGTGGCGCGGGTGGGCCTGGGGCTGGCGGGCGTGGCACAGATGAGCCGGAACACCAATCCGGGCGCCGTGTCAAGTCTCTGCCATTTGGGCACTCGTAGCTGGTAAAAGCCTGTCCTGTAGTTCATTCTTAGTTCATTTATTTTCTCTTTCACCCACTCCTTGGCATAGTGAGGTGGTTAGGAGCTGGGCTCCAGTGTCTGCCTGCCTAGAGCTGAGTCAGGCTCCCCTCTAAGCCTCAGTCCTCAACTGTTAGATGGGAGTGAGAAGCCTCTGTGTTGCATTGAATTGTTGTGGGGACTTAATGAGATGGCCTTTAGGTGGTAAGCATGATAATAGCAAGTAAGTGCTGAATAAATGTTAGTTCCTAGGTTAGCTATTCATTCAACAAACGTAATTAGCAGTATCTTTGTGTTAAGCCCTTGTGACCTTGAGAGGAAGACTTTCCTGAGATGGCTGGACATGAAAACTTAGTAATCTGTAGGCTCTGCTGGTGCCTGGCTCCCTCTCCTGCACTTCCTACCTACAGCAGTCCGCAAAGCCTATTCATCCTGCCCCAGTATTCAAATCCATCCTCCTTAGCCATTCCCTCTGCCACTCCCCAGTGCAAGCCATTAACATTTTTCTTGGAGGATTAACTTCAATCACCGCCCTTCACCCAGAGTTGCCCACCTCCAGCCATTCTCTGCATTGCAGCCAGATGAGGCTAGGGGTGACTCTCTGCTGCCCTTAAACTGAGCTTCCCCTAGCAAAGAACTCTTTCCCCAGATCTGTTTCTGTTTTTCTACACTTTTTTGTCCCCTGACTCTCCACACTCCACCACTTATGGGCCAGCTGCACTGAACTGCTCAGGTTTCCAGATCTGCCATGATACTGTTTTCCTGCCCTGGTGCCTCGATGATTCCTGTTTTTCTGCCTGCAGAGGCGTGAGCCCTCTATGATGCCTGTCAGGTCATGACCAATCCTGGACAATTTGTGCAGCCCACCCTGGTTTTGCTCTGGCCTTCCCCCACTTCATAGACAGGGTCAGCTGAGCACTGTGCTATGTAATTTATATGCATTTTGACAATGTTATTTAATTCTTACAACAACCCCAGGGTGAATCATTTGCCCAAGATCACAGAGGTAAGAGGAGCTGGCCACACGCGCACACACACACACACACACACACACACACACACACACCTGTGACCTCTTCATTTCCAGTCTCTCCCACAGGCCTGTATCCACGTGAAAGCTGACCTGTTAGCAGGACTGCCTGTGAGGCTTGAAAAATGAGCAGCCCCCTTCCCAGCTTATGGTTAAGGCTCAAACTCCAGCATCAAACAGACTTAGATTTGAACTGTGGCTCTGCCATTTTTACTATTTTCGGCTACTTCACCTGTGCAAAGGGATAAATAGTACCTAATAGGTGATGATGATTGATGAGAACTGTAAATAAAACACTTGACACCAGTACCTGGCACAGAACAGATGCTTCAGAAATGCTACCTGCTATTAATTGTCACCTCTGGATCTCACTAAGGGGAAGAGACAATGGTCTCTTGAAGTTTTTCTCTCTCTCTGTCCTGCCCATAAGCGACAGAGCTCAGTGAACCCTGATTGGCTTGGAGCTAGCACCAGAGGCTCAGGGAAGGAGCAGCTTTTTGTCTTTGTAAATAACAAATAAGCATTCTCATCTCATAGGCAGGCATGTGCGTAGCTGTTTACAAAATACTCAAATTATCACCCTGGATCCTCAAAAATCCTTTGAAGGTAGCAGGTCATAGATTATCATCCCATTTTAAAGACAAGAACATTGAAGCTCAGGTGATCAGCAGCCCAAGACTGCACAGTTGAGTGAGATGGAATGTCAACTCATGCCCTGGGCCTCAGGAAAGAGGCCAAACAGACATAAAGCAAGTAAACCATGAGGACTTCTTAAATTGGATGAAATAAATCTTCCAAACTCACACATCAGAGGAGCTGACTGGCTCAAGAGGATTACTGAACCCTTAGAGTGGGCCCTTACCTTGCATTTCTCTAGTCCCGAGATGTCTTAGCTCACTGGTATTGATGCTGAGTCTGGCTCCTTAAAAGGGTATGCAGAACAAGCCATATGGAAATCAATGCAGCCCAGGCTGCTTGTTGCAAACAAATTTGATTTTTCACTTAACGTAAGAGTCATTCTTCATAACACGAGAGCGGCTTCTCTTGAGAGGGCTGGCCCAGCAGAGCACAGATAGAACTGTGGATGGGGGCACGGGGCAAGAGCAGGACAGGAGAGAGGAGTATAGATCAGACAGTGGCCAGGGTGTGTGATGTGCAGGGGGAGCGGGACGCAGACAAGGAATTTAGGCTCTAATTTGGCATTTTCTTTTTTTCTTAGAAGGCGAGCAAAATAGGAGGGCAGATTGGAGTAGGACACAGAGGAATAATATGCATAATTCTCAACATCTGGTTGGCCCAGCTTCTAACCAATCCGAATGTCTGCCTGGCCACCGAGCAGAGCCCACAGGCTTCTGTGGTGCCCGGTCTGCTGACATTAGCCCTTTGTTTAGTAACTGGATCATGAGGAGATAGGGGGCATCAGGAAGGGGCTGGAGCAGCCGGAGCAGAGGCTGAGAGGCACTGAGTGTGGAAGGAAGTACTGAGGTGGCTTGGCATCCGTTATTTACCAAGCTGTGTGGAAGTATTTCATGACTGTAACCTGGCGTCAAGGCTCTCCCAGCCTGAGCCAGCTGGGAAGGAGGCCTGAGGTACACCTCCGCCCACCGCCACAGCCCCGTACAGCAGCAGCACCCCAGCTGGTCTCTCCTCCCCTCTTGCTTCTCCCCTTATCTATTGTCTAAAGTACTGCCAGAGTGTGTGTGCATGTGTGTGAGGTTAGCTAACTTTCATGGGGCACCTACCCTGCAGCAGGTGTGATATGTGTTAGATCCAGATGACTAGGACACACCCGGGAGCACAAGGGTTGTTTGTAAGTGTGAAACACACGTCGTAATAGGATGCCATCTCTGCTGGCTCCCCTCCTACCTCTCCAGCAGTTCCCTCTCACTTTCTTTTGCAGGCTTGTCCTATTTGGTCCTGGCCCAGGATCCCCCTAATGCTTGGGCATCCACCTCTTCTGCCTTCTCACTTGTCATTCTCCACATTCTCTCTCACTGCAAACCTCTCCTCTAAGCTCCTCACCCCAATATCCCACCTTCTGCCTCTGCACTCCAAGCACACTCTCTGTGGATCTCCCCACTTTGAACTTGCACACTTAACCATGTGTTTGGTTTTGTCTCCCCTACCTGACAGAGAATTCTGTAAAGTCAGGCAGTGTATGCTGTTCACTGCTCTATCTCAGTATAGGCCCAGGGTCAGCATGACTTGGTTTAAATGTGGGTCCTGCCTGATTATAAGTCCGGTTCCCCAGATCATCACTTTAAGTGGGATCTGACCCTTACTGCCTTTGTATACTCCTCTTCCTTACCCTCACCCCAACACATTCCTGGAAATACCAGATATGTGGGAGAAGCTGTTCCTGAATAGACATGGAATTCACGTGCAGGAGTGACAGGGAGGCTGGTTTTCCATAAAGTCAGCATTCTCTTTGTCACTCAAATACTAATCCTAGGTGAACTTCTCTCACCCACATCCACCCCAGCCTCCGTCCTAGGCTTTGCCAGGCCTGCCCAAGCCCTCAAAGACCTGTCTCTGCCAGTTCCCTACCACGGCCCTCACTGGGATGAGGGAGCAGCAGGCAGAGCCTTTTTCCTGGCGCGAGGCTGACTTCTCTCTGCCAGTTCCCATCTTCTTCACTCTCAAGCTTCAGACTTTCTTGACCTGGCAAGAAAGGGACTTCTGGCCCCAAGGGAGCCATTTAGATCTCCTCCACTGGGCTTCTGCCCTGCTCAGGACTTTCTGACAAGTCCTCCCTGGAAAAAGACACCTGAAGCCATCAATTCACTTTAGTAGGCATTTATTGAGCCCCTTCTGTGTACTGCATTTTGTTCTAGGGATTTAAGAATAAACAAGACATGGTGCCTGCCCTTGCTGAGGCCACCTCCAGCAGAGGGGCAGACCCTTAGACAACTCTGCTGTGCAGTATGGCCAGGGCCAAGGACTCTGGAAAAATCCTGGAGAAAGTTGCAATGAATTCTGCACAGGTGTTGGTATTGGGGTAGATTTCACAGAGCAGTCACCATTTGAGTTGAGGCTTAAAGGAAATGGAAGGTTCACACTGGTGAACAGGGGGCAGAAAAAGCCCTCCAGGCAGAGGTGATCACTTGAGCAAAGGCAGGGGCATAGAATGCCACAACAAGTTCAAAGAATGACAGTGACTCCTGGGGTAAGAAGGCCAGGCTTCAGGCAGAGGCAGAGGCAGACCTCTGCTCAGCGCCCTAACCAAGCTCACCTGTGTTTCCTCCCAGGTGCCAATTTCACCCTGCGGGAGCTCGGGCTGGGAGAAGTAACGCCCCCTCACGGGACCCTGTACCGGACAGACGTTGGCCTCCCCCACTGCGGCTACTCCATGGGGGCCGGCTCCGATGCTGACATGGAGGCTGACACGGTGCTGTCCCCTGAGCACCCTGTGCGGCTGTGGGGCCGGAGCACACGGTCAGGGCGCAGCTCCTGCCTGTCCAGCCGGGCCAACTCCAACCTCACGCTCACGGACACCGAGCACGAAAACACGGAGACTGGTGAGTGGCTGGTTTGGCCTGCGCCAGGTGCCTGGGTTGTGGGGCTGGGGTTTTATTGACAATATTGATTTCCTGCTCCATCGCCAGGGGCTCTGGTGAAGTTGGTGAAAAATTGCTTTGCCCTCAGAGGTCAAAAGTCAGAGTCTCTTGCAGTCATGTGAAATGCCCACCCATGAGTGACATGCCAGAAATGGAGTCGCTGCTTTTTCCTTTCGGATTAGGGAGGCGTGTAAGGTTTTGGGTCATTGCTTCCAAGGTGCCTGTGTGCAGGGGAGCAGGGAGGGCACTCACAGTGGTAACACAGCCCCCATAGTGTGTCCTCTATGAAATCAGCAAGGCCTGGTCCTGCCTGAATCCTGCTCCTGCCATCTCTAGCTCCAGGTGCCTGGCAGTCCTGGGCGACCTCCAGGAACGCTGTCCCATCCCAGCATCTTATGTGGTTCAGAGGATGGCTTCCAAACAAAAGCTGTCATTTTGGGATAGCTTATATCTTGAGGTTTAGAGGAGATGTTGTCAAAGGATACAGAGTTTCAGTTAATAGAAGAATAAATTTCTGAGATATATTGCACAGCATGGCAACTATAGTTAATAAGCATACATTCTATATTTCAGAGTTGCTAAAAGGGTACATTTTTAAATACTCTGCCACAAAAAAATATGTGAGATAAGGGATATGTTAATTAACTTGATTTAATCATTCCACAGTGTATACATGTATCAAAACACCCTATTGTGCCCTATAAATATATGCAACTATTATTTGTCTATTAAAAAGAAAGTGAAAAGACAAAAATATATAAATTTTAACAATTAAAACTTGAAGTTTTGCTCCAGCTTCCCCCTGATCCCAGGAAGTGCCAGCTCCACACTCCCTATTCCTCTCTCCTCCCTGCCGCTCCTTCACAAGGCCTGAGAGAGGCTGTGGGAGGAAAGGATGACATCTGGTTCCCACGCCTCCTTTTCACGGTGGAGGAAAGGGAGCCCAGTCTCAGCGTTTTCCTCTTTCCTCTCGGGACCTTGCTGGCAGCGTTCTGAGGGGCTCTAAGTCTAACGCAGTCCTTCGTGAAGACTAGCCGCCCGGGGGGAATCTCCCCCTCTGTGTATTTCATGCATAGCTTTGCTGAGCCAGGTCAGCACCAGGGTGGGTCCTGCCGGGTTCTGGCAGCAAAGCCTTAGAAACAGTGGCAGAGCCCAGGCACAGCCCCAGCACCTGGAGGGCTGCTTCTGGGAAGTATAGTGAGGAGGAGGTCCGCTAGTGCTTCCACACCAGAACCAGCAAAAGGGTGTGGGGAGGGCAGTCAGAAATAGTAATAGAACAGGAAGCACCGAGCCTGGTGTCAGTGCCCCATGCTGGCTTCTAGCTTCAAATGTAGATCTTCGTGATTCCTGGCCTGGATTCCCGTGGATCAGGGCAGGGACCAGGTCAGAGATGAGGCTTAGATGGGTTAGTCTCTGAAGAGGAGTCTTCAGCTGAGTGGTGCAAAACCAAGATTGATCCACAGATTGGGGATGGGCAGGAGACCACGCATGGTCAGGGTCAGATGGGGAAATGTATCCCCTTAGGGTCCAGAGTCCCATGCAGCCAGTTCCAAAGGTGTATCCTGCCACCCCTCCCAGAGGCCTCACATGTTCTTCTAAGGAGCCTGTGTACTTGTCTAGGGGCGGGAGGGTGGCAGTGGCTTGGGTACTGGGTACTAGCGTGGCAGTGTCACTCTCTCTTCACCCCCAGCCAGCCCTGTGAAGGAACTTATGACCTCAGTACCGCAGGAGTTTCCCTCTCTATGGTGGGAAGCCACCTACACTCCCTCACCCACCTTCTCAAGGCCATGCCCAGCCAGTAGCCCTGCCTCTCCCCACCCCCACCACACACTGAACTTGAGCACTAAATTGAAGGGCAGTGCAGGGCCTGGCACAAAGACATTAGGGTCTGTGCCACCACACCACAGCAGGCAGGGAGCCCCAGTTCTGTTAATGGTCTAGGGTGTGGCATTGGGTGAATTGCATCCTTTCTCAGGACCTCAGTTTCCTCATCTATAAAATAGTTTAAATTAAATTACCATTCCCTGATCTGAGAGTGTTAATTCTTAGATGAGGTAGAGGGGTGTTCTGTGGTTGAATAATGTAGGACACTGTGAATTAAACAAACTTAAACCAGTTTCTGTACTGCAGGACTTCTTAGAGTTTTTAAGATGTTAATGTGCATGCTAATGGATAGATTACCCAAGGATGTATGCAGCATTCCACAGATCGATTTGACCACAGAACTCTTTCATTCTCAGAGCATCTGGTGGGACCAGTGTTCTAATCAACACTTTTTGGGTCTAGCTGAGCTAAATGACCTGTAGGACCTTCTAGATCTAGAATCCTCGGTCTAAGTGCGTGCAGAAAATGAAGGTGCACAAGAGGAAAATGATAATAACAACACTGATACTTCATAGTTGTGTGGCTGGGCATGATGGCTCCTGCCTATAACCTCAGCACTTTCAGAGGCCGAGGTGGATGGATTGCTTGAGGCCAGGAGTCCAAGACCAGCCTGGGCAACATGGCAAAACCCCATCTCTACTAAAAATACAAAAATTAGCCAGGCATGGTAGTGCACACCTGTAATCCCTGCTACTCAGGAGGCTGAGGCAGGAGAATCACTGGAACCTAGGAAGTGGAGTTTGCCGTGAGCCAAAATTGCAACACGCACTACAGCCTGGACAACAGAGTGAGACTCTGCCTAAAAATAATAATAATTAATAGTTGCTGCCGTTATCTGAACCTAAGCACAGTGCTAACTGCTTTAGCTATATGATCTCATTTACTCCCCCTACAAATTTCCCTTGAAGAAGGTTTTATTATCCCCATTGTACACAGTAAGGATGCCGCAGCCCAGAGAAGTTAAGAAACCTCCATAGGTCACACAACTAGCAAGATGAGACTGGAACTCAAGCCTATATGACTCTAAAATCTGTACTCTTATAGCCCTGGTTCTAGTGAATTCCCTCTATAGCAAAATAATTGGGTTATTTGTTCTTTTGAAGCCTTCTTGCTGTGGTGACTAATGATCATTTTCCATAAAGTTATGACAGAAAGAGGTGCACACCGCCCACATTATTGTATATTCCCTGAGAACTGAATTACAGCTTAATTAAGCCTCTGTTGGGTGATAATGACGTATTCACCAAGCCTGAAGAGTTTCAGCCTTTGATAATGGGGACGGAGAAATGGCTGCCTGCACCCCTGGCCATGTTGTCATCTCTTTATGATCATCTATTTCCACACTAGGGACAAAACTTGAAGCCTCAGTGTACTTAGGCGAGGAAGTGGGCAGATGAACCTAATAAAGGGCTTCTGTTTCCCACATCCCTTCCAAGCCTGGACTCCCTAAACCTACACTCCTCATAGGTGTCTACTCAATCCAGGTTGGGAAGTTACATTAACAGCTTTGTTATGCGGTACTCAGGTCTAAATAATAACAGCAATCATGGGAGTGGCTCCCTTTTATTCACTCTTTTATTCCTCTTACACTATTATCTCCCCAAATGATAGCTGGGGAAACGGAGGCACTGAGAGATTAAAGGCTGTGCACAGGACCACATGTCTGGTTGAGTTGGAGCCAGGCTGTACCACAAAAGTCCTGGTTCCTTTCAGCCTCTTTCTCCCTTTTCTTTTGCCTTCCCACTCTCCCGTCTTTCTCTAGTTCTGCCTGACCTCATTGAACCCCTGGGCCCCAGCCAGCTCTCTCCTTTTCCTGTGATGAGAACTCGGATCTCACCATCAGAACAGGGCTCAGTTCCACTGGACCTGTCAGTCAACCCATCACAGTGTGGTCACTTCTCAGGAGTAGGGCAAAGCCAGCAACCTCAGGCACATGTGCAATTGCCTTTAATCCCCCGGCAACTCATTACCATTCCCATTTGCTGAATGGGAAACCTGAAGCTCCAAACTGAGACACAACAGCCAGTGAGTCGACAAGTTGACAGAGTTTAGATTTGAAGTCTGGTCTCTCTGATGGCCTGAGCCAACTCTAATAGTCTGAGCCTTTTGCCTGCCTCCATTTGAGCCTACAAGCATCCTCAGCTCTCAGTTGAGGCCACTCACTACAACCAAGTTCTCAGAGATCCTTACCAGATAAATGTGAAATGTGAAGCATAACCCCCGGCAACTTCCAGCCGCAGGAACATTTACTCTGCCTCCACACCCGGCCCTGCATTAGTCAATAGTAATTGTCAACAGTATTGATAGCGGTGGAGGCTTTTGCTGAGGTCACAGTGATGCTGCATGCAGCTGCCATCAATAATAACTTTTATGGGGTCCATTAAAGACAATTTCTGCCCCTGAAGGTTAATGTCAGCAGCTTTTATGTCACTGCTTAATATCTAAAATAAATACAGAATTGACTGTGTAATGTAAACACAAATCTTCCTACCCAGGGCCTTCAGGCAGAGCTAGCCCTCAGGCCTCTCCTCTCCTGCCAGGAGGGGCCAGCAGGCTGGGGGACAGTGGGAAGCCGGCATGTCAGGAACACAGTCAGCATGCAATAGATGTTTTTTAGATAGCAAAAGTTGCAATCTGAGCTTCACTCCCAAGCACGGGGTCAAGCTGACACAGTGTCTTTTGTGGATTCATTCTGTAATTCGTCCCACGGCTATACTGAGCTCCTTCATTGTGCAGCGTTATTCTAGGATGTGGACTCTAGATGACCCGTGGGGGAGGCAGGGCTCTGACCACCTTGTGGCTCTTTAATGGAGGTGCAGCAGGCAGTGTTTCAGAGTGGAAAAAGAATGCTAGTTTCAGAGTCCAGTGAGGAGACCTGGCCTCAAGTCCGGGTTGTACCAGTCCCAGCTCTGAGATCTTGGGCAAGTCATTTCACGTCTCGGAGCCACAGTTTTGTCATTTTAAAAAGAGTATGTCAGTGGTTACCAGGGACTATGAAGAGGCTGATGGGGAGTTATTGTTTAATGGGTACCGATTTTCAGTTTGGGATAATGAAAAGTTTCGGAGAGAAGCCAGAGTAATGGATGCACAACAGTGTGACTACACTAATGGCACTGAAATATATCCCTCAAAATGATTAAAAGGATTAAATGTTATGTATTTTTCACATAATAGAAAAAAATGCAAAAACAGCGTGCCATCTTCCTTCCTGGAAGTGTTGCCAGGAGCCTGTACTACAGCTTTTGTGAAGCGTCTGGTCTGTGTTGGGCCTTAATTCACAGGAGCTATTAATATTAATTTTTTAAAGAGCTGGATGATGACAATAGAGGAGCAGTTCATTTTGCCCTGAGGGCACAAAGGCTCATTCCTTCATTCCACTCGTGTTATGCAAGGGGCTTGAAAGCCTGGTAGGATTTCACTGCCTCTGAGGGATCTGAGAGAGGCATTCCCAGTAGAGACAATTGCCTGAGCCAAGGCTTGGAGGCAAGCAGAAGCATGATGGGGCTGGGGAACAGTACGAATGTACTCCTGATCTAATCCCAGTGGCAAATTGAGAAATCTACTTTGAAAGGAAACAATGAAACAGGATCACAATTACCACCCCCCCACACTCCAAATTATCAAGCAGCCTGGTGTCAAAAGGGAAATTATTGGTTAACCTAATTAGGCAGCCAAATTGCTCATTCAGAATCAGTAGATTAGGTGAGCATCTCCAAAGCACAGTGAGAAAGGAGCTCATTACCAATTAATTCCATTTAATTGCTCTGCTCTCCCTGCCCCCATACCCATGAGACTTGGGGTTAAAAATCTATAAGAATATCTACCATTAAGTCCCAAGGTGGTCAAAGTACTGCAGCAACCCAACCCATTGTACAATGAGGCACCATCTTCTAGGGTGGGAAGTTAGGTTCCATCTGCTAGGGTGGGGATCGGGCCCACATTTGATTACTATTCTGCTTTGGAAGCCAGTGCACAGCTCTCCCAGGAAGGCAGAGGGGCTCCATGTTTTCAAGGAATTAGAGTCCCTTACCAGACAGAGCTATCCACGTAAACCTTGTGCATGCTGTAAGCCCCCAGGCTGCCAAGAGAACTGAGTAGAGCCTGGTAGAGCCAGAGCCTTTGAGCCTCTAAGAATCTGTGAGCTAGAAGGAACCTTGGAGACAACAAGCCCACCAACTCTTAACCTGCCCTCATTTTCTAGCCAAGGACACAGAGATTTGGAGCAGTTAGGTATATCGTTGAAGGGTGCACAGCTAGTCAACGTCAGAGGCAGGGTGTGAATCAAGATCCATCCCACTACAGTACTCATTATCCTTCTGGACCACTGTGTGCTACAATCTTTTTTGTTTTATAGAGACATGTTTATGTTAGCTCAACCCATAAAATATATGAGATCTGGGAGATGATTCTAGCTATATCCAGAACATAAACCTCTTTGTCAATATTACAAACTTCCAGAAAAGAAAGTGAACCCAGGCTGGCGCAGTGGCCCATGCCTAGAATCCCAGCACTTTGGGAGGCCAAGGCGGATGGATCACAAGGTCAGGAGATCGAGACCATCCTGGCTAACACGGTGAAACCCCGTATCTACTAAAAATACAAAAATATTAGCCAGGCATTGTGGCACGCACCTGTAGTCCCAGCTACTTGGGAGGCTGAGGCAGGAGAATCACTTGAACCCAGGAGGCAGAGGTTGCCGTGAGACAAGATCACGCCACTACACTCCAGCCTGGACCACAGAGCCATACTCTGTCTCAAAAAAAAAAAAAAAAAAAGTGAATCTATAACCTATTAGAAGTGATCAGGACCTGGAGATTACACTGGGCCATTCTCAAATTATGACATGCTAGAGGAATGATATTTGAAGTATGTGTTTTAGAGGGTTAAGAGAAATATTCCACCAGGACGTATCTGAGAAGGCTTTATGGAAGAAGTGCTGGTCCCTAGGTTTTGAGGGCTGGAAAACACTTTAACAGGCAAAGAGTAGGCAGAGGGGATGTTTTATGTGGGCAAAGCTTGGGGGTAAACCAGTTGAAGGTGTGTCACATAAGGCTAGAACATAAGTGTGTGCAACTGGGAATGGGGGGCAGTGTCCTAGGAGATAAGGATGGCAAGTTAGTTGGATTGTCTGTCATTCCACAACAATTTGTTGAGCACCTACTATGTACCAGGCACTCATTTAGGTACTGGGGTTCCAGCAATGATCAAAGCAGACAAAACTGCCCCCTCTGATGAAGATTACATTTTAATGGGGAGATTGATGATGAACAAGATGAAAAATAAATAGCATAGGTTGTTTCTCTATAATAGTTGTTATGGAAAGGGGGACAGTGAGTCCCAAGGTGTGTCTGGGTGGTGGGGGTTGCAGTTGTAAATATGGTAGCCAGAGAAGGCTTCATGGAGAAGGTGACATTTGAACAAAGCCTTGAGGTAGGTGAGGGAGCAGGCTGTGAGGATGTCTGGAAGAAAAGTGATCTTGGCAAAGGTTCTAGAGCCTTGAGACAGGAGTGTGTGTGTGGCTAGTTGAAGTGCAGCAAGGAGGCCAGAGTGGCTAGATGGTAGAGGAGGCCAAAGAGGGGAGGGGAGGCCAGTGTGTGCAGGCCAGTGAGGGGAGCCGCGGGAGGGTTCTGAGTGGAGAAGTGATGAGGTCTGACTAATGCTTGAACGGGATCATTCTGGAAGCTGTGTTGAGAGTAGTCTAACAGGCAAAGGCTGAAGTAGGTGGCTCTTGCAGTCATCCAGGAGAGAGACGACAGGTGGTCAGGTTAGAGTGAGCCATAGGTGAGGAATGGGCAAAGGATGTAGTTCACTGAGGTGCGGCAGTGAGGGTACTACCTGTACCTGTGGAAGGGGATAGAACTTTCTCTTCCCTGTTGCTCCCCATCATCTTGTTAGCATTGAGGATGACTTCAGTACTCTTAAATTCTATGACCAGAATGGCTTGCCAGTACTCTAAGGATAGGGGGCTCACCTCTGACCCTTCTCCCGGCCTGACCGCTAACTTGGCCCAGTTCAGGTCCTTTAGCCACAGCCTGCCCCGTGCCACACCCGTGCCTTCTTGTTCTTAGTCCATGGCTTTGGTCCTGAGCCGTGTCCCTTGCCCACTCCTCCCAGCACGCCCCATCCCGCTGCCAGCCATCTTGGTTTCTGACCTTGCTGCCTGACTCCCTCACCCAGCCTAGCCTTATCTTCCACATGAGACTCTTGGAACCATCATTTTTTGATACAATCTCAGCTTCCCTTTAAGCCATAATTTTAGCCCTTCCTTCTGCTTGGTTGCCTCAAGCTGCCTTAGTGGAGTTTGACCTGGGGCCTCCTCTCTGTAGCATGGCATCTGCTGGAATTGCCTGTGATCTGGGAGCCAACACCTGACAATGGCTGCTAGCTTTGTGGTTCGTAGGAGTCCCTTTAAGAAGTCGTGGCCCAGATTAAATGCACCCCCTAACCACTTCCCGCTGGCAAGCTCTGTGACTCTCCCTGGCGGCAGCACATACTAATACAGTAGCACCTTTCTTCTGAAAGGGCAAGGGAGGAAAAGGAAGGCTCAGAGCCATGCTAAATTAAGACAGATTGCATTCCTGAAACTTGGTTAAGACCCGCCGAGTGTGCAGAGAGGTGCAGCAAATGAGAGTTTTGTTTTAAATTTGAGACACTACGACTTTCAATTCCAATGGAGGCAACGACATGCATGATGACAAACTTCCTACCGAAAGATGTTTGAGAAGCATTTTCCCTGTCAGTAAGCTCAGCTTTGTCCAAGGAGAGTGGTTTCTGAGGCTGCTTGAACTTCATCTGACCCAGGATGACTTCAGGGAAGAAAAAGAATAACCAACATTGGGAGAGGAGCTTCCTGCCTGTGGGAGCCTAGTTCCAGGGGCAGATGTGTGGAGTCCGGGATGAATCTGGTTTCAATTCTAGGCTGTGTCACCCGTCCTAGTGTGACTTTGACCTAGTCACTTCTCTCTGAGCATTATCATAGATTCCCCATCAGCCAAGAAAGGTCAGTGGAATCTCAGAGAGTGAGATAACTTGGAAGGAGAATAGCCTTTGGCAACAAACTTGGAATCCCAACTCAACTACTTAGGAATTGAGTGATTTTGTGCAAATTACTAAATCTCACTGAGTCTCGGTTTCTTCATCTGAAACCTGGGAATACATGAACGTCTACCTTCTAAGGTTGTAATGAGAATGGAAGGTGATTATGCATGTGAAAAAGCAGAACAGTGTTTTTAAAACTATGGGTCAGTCAATCACAAAATAAATTTTATAGCTCAACACCATCGTTTAAAATAATAAATAGGCTGGGCACAGTAGCTCATGCCTGTAATCCAAATATTTTGGGAGGCCAAGGCAGGCAGATTGCTTGAGGTCAGAAGTTCAAGACCAGCCTGGTCAACATAGTGAAACCCCCAACTCTACTAAAAATACAAAAATTAGCTGGGCCTGATGGTGCACACCTGTAGTCCCAGCTACTGAGGAAACTAAGGTGGGAGGATCTTTTGAACCTGGGAGGCGGAGGTTGCTGTGAGCCAAGATCATACCACTGCACTCCAGCCTAGATAACTGCATCTCATAATAAATTATTATTAATAATTTAATGAATAGAGAGAAGCAGAATAAGGTATATGGAACATAGTAAGATAAGTATTATTTTGTAAAATTTTTATTCCAGTTACACTACATACAACACGTGTACTCGAATGTCATGTAAAATATATTTATTATTATAAATTTTAGTAAACACAGGCTTACAAGATGGTAGCTAGGAGCCAAGCACCCATGCCTGTGAACTCAGCACTTTGGGAGGCCAAGGTGGGAGGAACGCTTGAACAAAAAATAACAACGGAAAATAGCCAAGGATGATGGTGTGCACCTGAAGTCCCAGCTACTCAGAAGACTGAAGGAGCCTGGGTGATAGAGGCTGCAGTGAGCTATGATTGCACCACTGAACTCTAACCTGGACAACAGAACAAGACCCTATCTCCAAAAAAAAAAAAAAAAAAAAAAAGATGGTAGCTGGAATATGGCTGCACCTTGTGAATGTTAATTCCCTTCCTTCAAGGAGCCCTTAGCTCAAAAATTCATTGATTCATGATGTAATAGTCTTGGCAAAAAACTGTTGGCCTTGAATGTCTAGGGTCCCCTTTCTGAGAATGACTAGGTATCCAGGCAGGGGCTCATGACCCAGCTGAAAAGAGATTTGCTCCGGGATCAGAGACTTACTCAAGGTCACACAGCATGTACAGTGATAAAGCTGGAATCCCTAATTTGTAGAACCTGGGCATCTCTCCTCTCCCCTCCCCAAGCTCCCTTCTATGTATATGGTCATTGGGTTGATTAATAAGCCCTAGAGTAGCTGTGGGCTGTAAGGACAGCAGGAAAAGCGTCCCCAAACAGGGAGAGCTAACTTAGGAAGATGCAGAGGCTGGATGAGGCATAAGCTGGGTTCACACACCCAGCTGGATCTCTCCACTGAGCACAAAGGCAACTGGAGAGGAACCCAGAGCAGATAGCAATGGGCGCAACATGAAAGTAGCATGTCAAGAGAAATCTGGCTTCTCCCAACCCATAGATCATTACCACAAATTTAATTTCACACTGATCAACCCAGGCAGATGGATGGACCACCACATAGAAGACTTGCTTTCCTTTGACTTCTCGCTGGAAGGGAACATAGGGAGCAAAGGATGAAGAGGGGCTCCAGGAGTTCATCTGGGTTTCATACATGAAGCCCAAAGGCAGCAATTACCCATACCCCACAAAATGCCTCTTTCAGGGAGAGCCCGTAGGGATGACCAGACCTTCCCTGAAACGCTCCCCAAAGTGACAAGCCCAGCTTCCTCTGATGGTGGGCAGCAGCAGCAATGAGGAAAAGGAGCATTGGACTAGCAGTCAGAGGGCATGGGTGTGACTCCTGGCTGGTGAGGGTGTTTAGGAAATAGAAAAGATCTGTTATGGCTAAAGTCTGTGAGATCAAGAAAAGATGTGGCCATGGAGGAGAGCTGGGCTCCATCATGGCAAGGGATGGTTCTGAATTACTGGCTCAACAGTTCAACCTCTGTCCTGAAGGTGATAGGAATCACAGGAATATTTTAAGCAGGGAGAGGTTACAGGTGACAGATGCCTTCCCTGATTCATGCAAGAACAGACATGCCATCTAGAGTGGTCTTGTTCTTGAGAAGACTGCAGTCGCCTTTAGCTTTGAGTTACTGGCAGTTTAAATAAATAAAGCTGCAGGTCTGGCTGGAACCTACATTCATAAAGCATTTGCCCTGGATAAATAACTAACCATGAACTTATCAAGAACCTCAGGTCCCACCTCTGCCAAAATTTGACTTTGATTTTGTCTATCAGATTTTGTTATCAGATTTTCTTTATAAAGGGTTTGTTTGCATACATAATTACTATCTTCCTGTCTGAACAAACCTGATTTAGTATGGGTTTCCTAGAAAGCAGAGCTGAAGCAAAGATTAAAAGCTGATGCTTTATGTAGGAGAAGTAATCTCAGGAACATGAGACAAAGAAAGATGAGAAGCAAAGAAAGGTGATATGTCACCATGCTGGCCAGTGCCTCACAACAAACCGCAGACCTACCTCATCTCTAAGCAGGAATGGCTCCTGAGAAGGCTCTCAGGCAGGCTGTATGTACAGTCATGTCTCCAGAGCAGTCTGTGGGAAGAAGGCAAGACAAGCAGTTAATGGGTGCTAGGCAGCAGAATTCAATGGACCAACTGGCCACAGTGGCAGCGAAGTGCTACCATTGACTGAGGGGCCAGCAGATGGCGGGCCCAAGAGACTCTGAAAGGATGCATAAGCTGTGATGGATGTTGCTGTTAACCGCTTCTCTTTCCCTCCCTCCCTTTCCCCTTCCCTCCCTCCCTCCCTTGCCACATCCCCCTGCTCCTTTCTCTGTGTCTTTTTACTCATAAACTCTACCTGTCAATAATTGTAAGAGTAGTGCTCACTATTTATTGTATACTTACAGTGAACCAGATGGTATGCATTCATTACTTCATTTCATTACCGTGTCAGCCAATGAAACAAGGGTTGTTCCCCATTAAAAAGTGGGCAAAGGACTTGAACAGACACTTCTCAAAAGAAAGCATACATGTGGCCAACAAACACGTAAAAGAAAGCTCACCATCACTGATCATTAGAGAAATGCACATCAAAACCACAATTAGATATTATCTCATGCCAGTCAGAATGGCTATCACTAAAAAGTCAAAAAAACAACAGACATTGGCAAGTTTGCAGAGAGAAAGGACTGCTTTTAAACTGTTGGTGGAGTGTAAATTAAATTAGTTGAACCATTGTGGAAGGCAGTGTGGCAATTCATTGAAGACCTAGAGGCAGAAATACCATTTGACCCAGCAATCCCCTTACTAGGTATATGTCCAAAGGAATATAAATCATTCTGTCATAAAGATACCTGCACACATGTGTTCACTGCAGCACAATTTACAATAGCAAAGACATGGAATCAACCTAAATGTTCATCAGTGTTAGACTGGATAAAGAAAATGTGGTACATATACACCATGGAATACTATGTAGCCATAAAAAATAACAAAGTATCCTTTGCAGGGACATGGATGGAGCTGGAAGCCATTTTCCTCAGCAAACTAATGCAGAAACAAAAATCAGACCCTGCATGTTCTCACTTATAAGTGGGAGCTGAATGATGAGAACACATGGACACACTGCAGGGACAACACACACTGGGGTCCATCAGAGGTGGATATGGAGGGGAGGGAGAACATCAGGAAGAATAGCTAACCATGACACGTGTTTACTTATGTAACAAACCTGAACAACTGGCACATGTACTCCTGAACTTAAAAGTTGAAGGGAAAAAATAGGGGTTGTTTTTCCGGTTTTAGAACTGATGAAATTGAGGCCTCAAAAGCATAAGTAACTTGCCAGCTAGCCAGTCACAAAGCTGATACCGAAACCAGGGCTATCCAAATCCAAAGCTCTTACCCCTAGTCACATTACCTGATGGAGACAGGAGCGTAGAACTACTTTTATGGGTTAAAAAGGTGTCGATGTATCAGCCTAGCCCCTCTAGACACACACTTAGTGTCTCCATGTTAAAAGCATATACTCTGGAGTCAGTCTGCCTAGGTTGTAATCTTAGCACTTCCACTTATTTGCTGTGTTACCTTGTGTTAAACAAGGCAGGTCTCTTCATCTCTCCATGCCTCAGTGTTCTCACCTGTAAAATGGAGATAATTCTGGTATCTCTCTCACAGTGTGGTTGTAAGGATTAAATGAGGTAAGAAAGCTGAAGAACTTAGAATCGTGTCTGGCACACAGGAAGTGCTATATAAGTGTATGCTGTTGTTAATTGCACTGCACTTCATGATTTACAAAGTGTTTTCATATTTTGTTTAACATTTGCAACAAGCTTTGAGGTAGATATGGGTCTCCTTCTTGTTTGGAAGTGTTCTTGAGATCATGCAGCTGGCGCGTGGTAATGATGGGATTCAACCCCAGGTCTATCTGACTCCACACCCACACACAGCTGTTCATAACTCTCTGGCAGCTGGTCAGCCTGGCTCTAACTGCCAGAGATGATTCCTTAAGTACCAGGGCCAAGTATGAAAAGGCTCCAGCTAGCCTGATTTTCTTCAGGCCACTTTCTCCCAGTTTGCTCTGTGAGAAGGATCCCTCTTCTGGAAGAAACCATCCTTCAAATAAATAGCCAAACCCTTTCTGTTCCAAACACTGAAGAGGAATTTTCTTCCCACCATTGCTCAGCAGCCTGGCTCCTAAATGAGTTTGCTGTACTTAGTTTGTGGAGTACCTTAACTACAAAACAAATTGCTTTCCTGAATGTGCCTCCAAGAAGGAAATAAGTGTATAGAACAAACCAGATTCAAAGCATGGTATAAACAAGGGGAAATTGTTGGCAGTTCCAGCTGCTTGTAAAGATGCAAGAGAGAGGAGAGAAGAGCCCTCATGGGTGTGAAGTGGGCTGTGAAAGTACGGAAGAAGGTGCTTCAAATAGGAACCAAATGGGCTGAGTCAGAAGGTAGACAGCAATTAGAAGTGAGGCGCCTCCAGGCATCTCTCTCTCACTCTGCATGCAGCCTCACCTGCAAGCAAAAAGAGGGAAACCGCTTAAACCAAAGGATTTACCCTCCTCTCTGCCTGCATCCACAGCCTTCAATCATTTATAACCTCAGCAGTAGAGCTAGTGCTAAAAGATGAATTTTACTTAGAAAAAAGATTGTGTCATTTTTTTCCCCAGCCAGATTTAAAAAGCTCCTCAAAAGTCTGCTCTGGCAGCCTGACGATTACTATTCACATTTAGGGAGTGCGTAATAGCTCACAGTGCCCTTTAACACCTGGCATTTCACAAATGGTGACAACATCTCTCCAGTCCAGGGCACCTGAGCCCACACCCTGGCTTTGAATCCTGACAATGGACCTTTGGCCTTGGAGCCTGGGTCTGGATGTGCCCAAGGTTTGGTAAGTTACTAAAAGCACTTACAGCACCCGGCGTAGAGTGGGACTCACAATTAATATTTGCTACAGCAATGTGGGGAAGAAAGCAAATCAGCAAAGGGAAAAGGTGCATGGGACAAAGTTCAGAGGAAGCCGGGCAAAAGCTTCCAAGAGTTTTTCTCTCAGCAGAGTCATGTAGGAAGTGCTCTATTTCAACAGCCGGGATCTGTGATGACACCTGCAAAGTGCTGTCCACCGTGGAATCTCAAGAGACCCAGGGCCCCAAATGTTGATCAGGAGCTAGTCATTTAGGTGTCCTCTGCCTACCATGTACCAAATTCCAGACTCCAGAAGGAAATAAGGTGTTTAACATAAACATTGTTTGTACAATCTAGGCACAATCCAGTCTAGGCACCGATAACCCCTCCTATCATTTAGGACATAGGCAACTGTTTACCAGCCAGGTTCTCAGGCACCAGCCCAAGGCCAGCCTTGCAAGCAGAGCTTTCTAAGGAGGCAGTCTTCGGCCTGCTATGTGAACTCCTTTCTGCCCCCTGCCTCTTAGACTGCCCTCCGGTTTGGCTAGTAAGTGGCCCTAGCAACCCCCCTATTGTGTACTTCTCAGGACAGCCTTGTAGTTCTTTCTCTACTCATCGTCCTTCATGCAGTAACTCTTAGAAAGTGATTATAAACTTTATGAGAAATCCTGATAAAGCTCACTGCTAGTGCTGGTGAAGACAGTGGAGAGAAAATGAAATGATGTATCCCGAGTAGGGGGGAAAAAGCCACGTCCAAACAAATCTCACCATGGGTCAGTGCCACTTGGTCCAAAGTTGTATTGAACTGGGGGCTGTGCTGCCCAGTGACTGACTGTGTGCTGCTCCCATTCAGCAAATGTGTGCCAAGCAAGATGCTAGTGCTGCCTGGCTGCAGGAAGGCTAAGTGGAACTGGCGTGGTCTCTACCCCAGGGGCTTATGGTGTACAGAAGACAGATACCTACCGAGGCATAGGTCAATGCTGTGAAGTCCTCTAGGTGACCAGCAGTCAGAGAATCAGCAGAAGAAATGCAGCCCTGCTTGGACAAATGGATAAAATGATGGCTAAGTTACCCTGAAGTTTTAAGCACCGACCAAGGGAGATCTGGGATGGGACCACAGGCAGAAAAATGTCCACCAGAATGATCTCACACCCCTGCCCATCCTGTAACGTGGTTTTCAGGAGTTTTGATGGCAAAAGAGGCAAGTTAGAGGTTGTGGGGTCTGGATCCCTGTTTGATGGAGAAAGTAGGCTAGGGAGAAGCTTTAGTTGGCAGCCAGGTACAGAAAAGGCCCAGATGCCTTGCTATCCAGAATCAGTCTCCCTGCTAGGTCAGGGTAACACTGAAACCTCTGTTAATACAATCTGTCCAAAGAGTGCCCGAAACTTACATGTAGTTAGTTGAACAAAGACACAATCACAGACTCTTTGCAGCACAGAAGCAGCACACCATGTGGAGCTGTTAGGGTTCCAGCAGAAGGTGTTAGGATGTGCAGGAATGGGCCTTGTGTCACATGATTTGGGGGTGGGGTCCAGGATCAGGGCTTTGCTCTAGACTGGATACTGCAAGGGAATGGGCAATTCTCTGCTGGAGTATCTTAATAACTCTTACACGGAAGGCAGGAAAAATGATGTGAAGTTGAAGTGGTCACTGAAAAAGAGGTGGCAGTCACTCATGTTAGGCAGGACAGGAAGCATCTGGTCATTTTGTGGTTTGAACAATGTTCTTGTGTTTTTGAGTTTAGACCTGATTGTAGAGTAACCTTGTTTTTGCCTTGATCCATTACAGTCAGAGTTGCCTTGTTTGAGGTTGGTATGTGAAATTGTTGATATTCAACAGGTGAATGCCACCACCTCACTGCAAGTCCCAGGCCAGCTCCTGGCTGTTGGAGACTGACTTTTGCTTTCTTACCTCAAACCAAAAGACAAAAAGAAAAATTGCACCAGGTATGACAGGGCTTCAAGAGCCTTCAGTGACCTGTGGCCATGATAAATCTGTGTCTAGGAAAAATAATAATGAAAATGACTTAATAATAGGTGCTATTATATTAATTAAATGCTATTAAATAATTGCTTATTTAATAATTATTACTTAGTTCTTATTACAGGTCAAATATCATATAGGCCTGTTTAAATACACCATCTCATTTCATCCTCCTCTTAATATCTCTACAAGATTGGTATTTTCTTTTTTTGCAGTTACAGAAATAGGGACTCAAACAAGTTAAGTGCCAGGCCTCAGGGCACCTGCCTAATGAGGCTGAATTCAAGCATAGATACCAGCCTGACTCCAGACCTGCATTCTCCCACTACCCTAGGCCCCCTTGATGCACAGGCACTCAAAGAGAAGGGCTGCCGAGCTATTAACTGAAATTGGTCTTCGTTCAAGGAGCCTAAGAGCTCTGAGACAAATCCGAAGTGTGTTCAGAGACAGGGCACTTCCAGGACCACAGACTGTCACGGCCCACAGAAGCCCAGGCCCTGGCAGAGTGTGGTAGTTCCCAGGAGCTACTGTCATTGCATCAGCAAAGCGAGCCCGTCCTGGCCTCCTCAGAGAGCACGAGTGAGCTTGATGTATTTTTTATTCCTGCAAGCTGGCTAATTAATATGAAAGAGAGCTGCCCACTATTGATTAGCTTTGTGTTCCACCACAACAGAGTCATTATGAAACTCAGTATCTAGAGCTCAAAAGCTGGGGTGAAACCTTTTAAGTGGAACTGATGAGTGACCTCGTCATCCCTGTCAAAGGTCCAGCATTGTTTTGTGGAGGGAGGGGGAGCTCAGAGTCTTTTTTAAGTCTGTCTCTTGGTCAGAGGCATTATTTTTCTTCAGTGCTCCACTTTACATTAGGTTGGTGCAAAAGTAACTATGGGTTTCACTATTACTTTTAATTAAGTATTATTTCAAGGTAATACTTACCTTGAAATCTTTTCACAGATCTGGGTCGATCTAGGCAAAGCCATGGTTTATCTATCTCAGTGTAATCAGGGCCTGGCACATAACATTCCATAAATATGTATGGATTAGAATGGGTTCTCATCACGTCTCGATGAATCATCAAGCACATGTTTCTTATGCTAGACAGAGGCCCAGAAAGGAGAAACAAGAGAATAGAACTCATGTTTATTGGGTGTTGCATTCATGTCCTAGGGCTGCTGTCACAAAGTACTGCCAACCAAGTGCCTTAAAACAACTGCAATTCACTATCTCGTGGTTCTGGAGAGTAGAAGTCTGAAATAACTGTATGGACAGGGCCATGCTCTCTCTGAACCCTGCAGGGGAATGCGTCTTTGCCTCTTCCTAGCTGCAGTGGGTTGCCGCCATCTCTGGCATTCCCTGGCTTGCAGCTGCATCACTCCGGTCTAGATCCATTGTCACATGGATTCATTCTCCCTGCAGGGTGCTATCTTCACATGGCTGCTGTCTTATATGCACACCAGTCATATTGGATTGGGTTCCCACCATACTCTGCTATGACTTCATCTCATCCAATTACATCTGCAACAACTCCATATCCAGATAAGGCCACATTTGGAAGTCCTGGGGTCAGCACTTCAACATGTCATTTTTTGTGGGGGAAGAGTTCATCCCATAAGATGCCCGTTAGGTGCCAAGCACTATGACAGCCCCTTTGAACACTCCACCCCGCAGAAGCCTGGGTCGTAAGTTTGCAGCTTTTTGATGCCCTGTGAACTGTAACAGAAGAAACCATTTTGTTGGGAATGATGGAGCAGTTGCCACTCCATCTGGGTCCTGAGGCCTGCCTAAAATGCCCTCCCCATCTCCCTGGCTGACAGCTCTTCACAGCTGAGCAGGCCGGCTCAGGACACACAATATTATGCCTCTTCTGAGTAAGTCAGCTCCTTCATTGGAGATGTGCTGCCACAGGGAAGATTCCTGCCTGAGACTGTGTGTGACCCTGTAGCCTTGCCTAGAACAGCAAGAGATGTGGCTACATGGGAATGCATGTGTAAGAATGACTGCAAGTACAAAGTGCAAGTGTGCTTGACAGCATATGAGTGTGTGTGACAATGTCAGTGCATTTACATCAGCGCAGGAACAAACGGGTGACAGTGCGTAGGGAACACATGAGCAAGATCGTGGGGGTTTGACTCCACATGAGGGTGCATTTGTGCGTGTCTGCACAAGAATGAAGGAGTAGGTGGGGATTTCTACCAAATACCTGTTGTATTTTAGAATTAACCAGCAGGCAAAGGTGAAGTCTTTCTTCCCACTAAGATGAGGAAGAAGGGCTTTGGGGGCTTTTTTTAATTTCAGGAAAAAAAAAGAGGCATCATCCAGTTAGTGGTTTTTAATTAGGAACAGGTCCCAGAGAAGCTGCTTCTGCAGCAGCACCAATAAATCACTCATTAACTGTCCATGGCTGCCTGCCTCCAAGCTGGGCTTCTCTGTAGCCTGTGCTCCAGGAGGAGCCAGGCTAGGGTCCTCTACTGCAGACCTGTCAGTAAGGGGTTAGAATGCCTGTCTCCTTGTCTCTCTCCTCCTAAAAGCATCCCCAAACCACACGACGTAGGAGAGGAAAGGGCTAAGCCTCCAGTCATCAACTCATGGACTTAAATCCCAATCTCACTGCACCAGCCTCTTCCTGATCCATCCCCTTCTGACCCCACTGACCCCATCTCTCACCACTCTCCCTTGATCCAGCTTCCAACTCCACTGTGCTTCTTCACATTCCTGGATCACAACATCCTTCATAGTTTTGCACATGCCTGATGGAGCTGAGACCGTGCATCCACCTGTGCCTCCTGCAGACAGGAGCATGCAGCGGACGCTCAGGAAATCAATTCTTGCCTTCCCAGCCCCCTGCCAACTTTCTCACCAATGCAGTATCCTCCAGCCATGTTTTAAAGTATTGATTTTAGTTAAAATCATCATAGACTTGGGGAGGTGGAAAGAGAATAACTGTTGAATGGGTATGGGGGTTTCTCTGGGGAGTGGCGAAAATGTTTTAGAACCAGATAGTCATGAGGGTTGCACAACATTGGGTATACTAAATTCCACTGAATTGTAGGCTTTTTAATGGTTAAAATGATGAGTTTTATGTATAGCTTTCTATAATAAACATACTTTAAAAAAAAAAAAAAACCAGGGCACCTCATTCACCTTATCCACTTCAGCATTCATTTATTGAATGCATCCGTAGGATCAGGCCCCAGGGATACAGATGTGTTTGGGGTTAGGGGATGCAGACTGATATGCTGCCGAAGCGATTTTCCTGTTTTAACCCAAGTAGTCTGTGTAAATCTCAAATCACTGAGATGTTGTTATATTCATCCCCACTTTATACATGAGAAAATTAAAAATCACAAAACAGGGGTCTTATCCAGAGCCACACAGCTCTTAAGGAACATAATAGGATATGAACCCATCCTGTGTTTAGTACGATGTGTTTCAGGCCCAGCTTAAGCATAACACAGCTAGAGGTTGCAGAAACCGTGTACTCCTGACATATTAGCAAAACAGACCTTGGCTAAGGACAGCTCCTCTGCCTCCTTTGGCTGAGGGTTCTACCATCTCGCCTACCCAGTCCTCCTGGCTTCTAGGCACCCCGCCCCTATTGCCTTCTCAGCACTGCTGTACAGAGATCCCTCTGACCTGATTAACTAGATTCTCCCTGCTAGACATTTTTATTAGTGCCCTGACCTTCCTGCCAAGCAGTAATTTCATGAAACTGTGACTTTGGGATGACATTCTTTATGTTTGTTTTTGTTTTTTGAAACTATGTACAATTCATTCAAAACTCACAGCCAGCCCTGCTTTTGTGCTCTACTGAAATGTGTCGAAGAATGTAAGGATAACTGTTGAATATTTTCCCCACATTTAAAAATATATGTGGTCTAATGAGGCCATTCTTTAATCTGATGGGGTTGGGGGACCTGTTAGAATTATCAGCTTTTGACTTAGGGAGCTCAGGAATCCCCCTCCTTAGGGACCAAGTCCAGATGTAACCCTGGAAGCCTGAAGTTCAAAGTCAGTGGGATTATGGCTTGGTGCAAAACTGGCAAAATATGTCACCAGTGCCCTCCTCCAGGCAGTGAGGCATAAGCCAGGGTCTGCATGTAGTTTGGGTTGGCATCAGTACAGGGATACATCAGAGAAGGGAATCAACAAGTTAAATGCTGCCTCTGAGGCCAAACGGAGATAAGAATAACACTGTGGAGGTAAGAGATATGGAGTTGGTAATCATAGGCTATTTTCTTTTGACTCCAGATCTCATGTTCATTTTTCTAGGCTTATTTGTTCACTCATCCATTCATTCATTCTTCAGATGTTTATGGCAAACCTGATATTTCCATGTCCTGTTTTAGTGATTATAGGCAAAAAAAAAAAAAAAGAGATTTCTGTATCAGCATAGGCCAACAGCTAAATTAACAGCAAAGGGTTAAACTATGGTACAGTAACAAACAACCCTAATATATGAGTGGCTTAACAGAGTTTATTTCTCATGTTATGTACCCAACGTGCTTTGGGGCTGTGGGGAGACTTTGCTCCACACAGTCTGTCATGGACCCAGAGTGATAAACCTCTACCATCTTGTGGAGCTACCCATTCAGGAGCAAATAGCCTTTTTGGCTGCTCCTCACAGTCCACAGGCCTGAATTAGTCTTATGCCCACTTAACTACAAAGGAGAATTGACATGTGCACCTTCCGTGTGCCAGAAGCAGAAGAGAACCAGACACAGTCAGCACCAAAAGTCTCTACACAACATAGAATAAAAAGAGCCAAGATATGAACACAGTAGAACACTATCCTCTGAGGTGTTTCCATCTAGCAGAAGAGACATGTGAACAGACCTAACTAACAGCTGAGAGAAGCCAAAAGTGTGTTGGAGAGGGGGAAGAGAAATTGTGATGTGAGATCCAAGAGGAGGAAGCCATTTACTGGAATATCCTAGGGTGGGGTGGGTTGCTGGCAGTTTAGCCAGGAAATGTCGTGGCATGCTAAAACGTGCATGTACTGTGTGACTTAGGGAGCTCCGTGCAGGTGGCTTTTGTGGCAAGATGTGCTTGGGCACCACATGTAGGCGTTGGAACCTTATTCTGTAGGGAAGGAAAGCCACTGAAAAGCTTTCTAGGAAGGGATATGATCCTATACATTTTAGGAAGATCACCCCGGCTCTACCTGACGGAGGAGAGTTAGAGACAGATTGTGGCCCCTGGAATCTGAATAGTAATCATGCAGATGGATTTGAGAGGTACTTATCTGGAAGAAGTGATAAAATTTGGTAACTAAATGGATGTGGGTTGGGGAGAAAGGAAATGGACACAGGTTTGTGGCCTGGATTTTGACTGGGGTATCTCTTAGTCCTTTCAGGATGCTGTAAGAAAATATGCTAGACTGGATAAATTACGAGCCACAGAAATTTCTTGCTCACAGTTCTGGAGGCTGGGAAGTCCAAGATGAAGGCACCAACAGATTCAGTGTCTGGTGAGGGCTTGCACTCTGCTTCACAGATGGTGCCTTCTGTGTCCTCACGTGGTAGAAGGAGAGAACAAGTTCCCCTGAGCCTCTTTTGTAATGGCACTAATCCCATTCATAACGGAAGAGCCCTCTTGACCTAACTACCTCCCAAAGGCCCCACTTTCTTCATACCATCACGTTTGGGGTTTAGGTATTAGCATATGAATTTGTGGGGGACACAAACATTTAGGCCATAGCAGGGTAACTGTGTGGATGCAGCAAGGAAATGCTGGAGCATGCTTGTAGAGAGAAATAATAAGCTGAGTGATAGACATTGTTGAGTCTTAAGTACCTGTGGAACCTCTAAACCAATGTGTCTATGAAGCACTGGATAGTAGGGCCTGAAAGCTTAGAGGAGAGTCTGCCTATCCTTCCTGAGTGTCTAAGAAATTAAAAGTGTGGGGGTAACCTCTGGGGAAAGTAGTTCTTTCCTCCAGGGATTTTTAAATTGCACATCTGTTGGTACCAGATCTATTGTGTATAAATCTGGGTGGTTTCAAAATGGAGTCATTTCCTGCTGATCACCTTCCTATGGCCCAGACCCTTAGGTTGAGGGAAGTCACTGCTTTCTTGGGTTCTACAGCCCCTATTGTGGTCAGAACCAAGTTGCTATCATTGTTCAGACCCTGAGCCCACAGCGGGCTGGCACTTTTATTCATCTGGCCTGGCACCCAGGTGCTCGGTAAACGTTTCTTAAACAAATGAATGAATTAACTACAAACTATTCAAACTGCTGGGTCCCTTGTGACAACGTAAATAGTACTTTCATTTTCCAAAAGGCTTTAATAAATTATAACTCACCAAATTAAAGTAAACGTTTGTTTTAACTTCCACCAACCAAGTCTCTGGAGGATTTGACACCTTTTCATCTTCAAAGTGCTTTCAAAACAAGAGCCTGCTTCCCCAAAGGCTGCTCTTTGGATGTTGTAGCTTATAAACAGATTAAAAAATGTATTCAAATTTGGGAACGAAGATGCCTTGGGCCAGTTTTAAAAAGAACCTTCTCCAGGAAAGACAAGTAAATTGTTTCTTTCATTTATTTTTTTATTTTTTGGAATCGCTTCAATATCTGTTAAGGGATTTCAATATCTGTTATTCTCTCAATGGTCCTGTGAGATAGGTATTCTCTTTCCTGTTTTAGAGATAAGAAATCTGAGGCTTCAAAAGACAAATGAAGCCAGGCGCAGCGGCTCACACCTGTAATCCCAGCACTTTGGAAGCCTGAGGTGGGTGAATCACCTGAGGTCAGGAGTTCGAGACCAGCCTGGCGAAACCCTATCTCTACCAGCCTGGTATGGTGGCAGGTGCCTGTAGTCCCAGCTACTTGGGAGGCTGAGGCAGGAGAATCACTTGAACCCAAGAGGCAGAGGTTGCAGTGAGCCAAGATTGTGCCACTGCACTCCAGCCAGGGTGACACAGTGAGACTCTGTATCAAGAAAGAAAAAAAAAGAGAGACAAACGATTTTCCCAATACCCAATTTTAAATTCTTCTAACTCTTAAGTGACTGTCCTTTCCTTTGCATATTTATTTCTTAACCCCTGGTCTGTGGATTACCTGCACTGGGCATAGGCAGGACGCAAGTTCTGGGGTTGCACCCAGACTTACTGGATGAAACTCTGGAGGGAGAAGCTTCGGAATCTGCACTTTAAATAAACTTCACAGGTGCTTCTTATGCATGCTGAGATTTGATCACCTATACTTTATCCCTACATTGGGTTTCTAGAACTTAGATTTTTGTCTAATCAGATGAGAGGAAAAAACAAAGGGGAAGTAAGGAGGCCCTGAACACCGCATGACTTGCCTTGAGCTTGGCAGGTTTGGCTTGTGCGGAGTGTGCAGCAGCTCGTCCTCCCTCCTTGCCTCCTCGCCAGGCTGTGCTGGCCAAGATGGAAAACTTCCTCTGTTCCCCTGCTTTTCATGGCAAGCTTGGGTTGGTGTTTTCTCTCCATTCCATATGGATTTTGCAATTAACTCTCTAGAAAAGTAAATCACAGGGTGCCTGGAATAGTAAGTGCAGCAAACACCAGACTTCAGCCAAGTAGACTGGGACTGAATCCAGAGTGTGACTCAGGTTGCTGGGCTGCCACAGAAAGGAGGCAGGAGGCCGGAGGCTGGCTGCTCCTGGAGGCTGGACAAAGGCCATCAGTGAGGAAGAGGGAGAGGGGAATACTGGTCGAGACTGAGCTGAGCACCTTTTGTAGGTTCGCAGACTATGTTTTATATTCTTTATCTCTTCAATTGCACACAATTCTTTTAGGTCAATATTATTACTCCCATGTTACAGATAAAAAAAAAAAACTGAAGCTCAGAGACAAAGTTATTTCCCACGGGCCTGCACCCAGTCCTCAGGAAAGACTTCTGGGGTTAGGAGGGAGAGCACAGATAATAGAGACACGTGCAGGTTCTGTTCTGATTGCTCTAGCTGGCTGGTGGCTTTTTATGGAAGTCGTTTTGTTTGTTTGTTTGTTTGTTTGTTTGTTTGTTTTTTAATCATTTTGCCTCTTTTATTTGGCTTTGAGTATAGTACGGGTCTCCAAAAGATTCAACGAATAGGTGAATTTTCATTTGCTAATCCAATTCAGCAGAATAATATAAACTAATATTACCAAGCACTTACTTCATGACTGACACCATGTTGAATCCTTTAGATACATTTCCATTTCATTAAATTCTTCTACTGTTTATAGAAGGTATTATTTTCTTTTTGATTTGTTTTTTGTTTATTTTCTTTTACTTCAAGTTCTAGACTACATATGCTGAACATGCGGGTTTGTTACATAGGTATACATGTGCCATGGTGGTTTGCTGCACCTGTCAACCCATCATCTAGGTTTTAAGCCCCACATGCATTAGCTATTTGTCCTAATGTTCTCCCTCCCCTTGTTATAGAAGGCTTAATTGAAAGCTTGCATATCTGCCTCTGCCTCCGAGGGGTTCCTGCCCATCCTCTGGTAAGAGGGTTCTTTTCTGTAGAGGGGCTCTACTGGGGACCGTGTGCAGAACCAACATACTCACTCCTGTGACAACATCCACATCTCTAAATTTGCACAATTTATAAGTCAAAAGGTATCTTCTTGCCCACAGAGCCTAAAGCTGGCTTCTTTCTGCTTCTCACAGCTTTCTGAGCAATAAAGATTCTGGAATGTGAGCTGACAGCTGTGCTGATGTATGGCAAGTGTGGGGCTGGGATTTGTCCTTTGTCAGTGGCTTTCACTCTGCCATCACCACAATACCAAAATCACTTTGAGGCTGAGGGGCAAGCAGGCATGACTCAGCAGAGCACCAGGCACAGACACTGCAAATCACAAAAACATTTTTTTGCTCTGCATAGGGCTTAAGGGTTGTTTCTCACCTAGCTGGAAAATTGAGCAAAGGGAACGGGCTTAAAAAGCAGATACAACTGTTTAAGCAGGAAGAATAGGACCCCAAGTTCCAAGAGAACTTTCTGCACTCTCTTTAGGATGATCCAACATGAGCCTCCACCACCACCAAGTGCCTGAAGCCCCTCTAGGGTACATTCTCCCTTGCTTCAGCACGCTAAATACATTTAACTTTTTTTTTTTTTTTAATCACTATAGATGTAATCTTGATGGTCTTTGGGCAGTCAGTAGACTTCATCAGAAGTTTCCAACATTACTTTTCCATTGTGACACATGAAAGCAAAACAATCATTATGAAAGCATTTTCCCTTCCCTGGCTTTCTTCTTATGAGGCTAGCCTTCTTGCAACCTACCTGCCAAGTTAAAACTCTTACATGTTTTAAGATGGTTTTTTCCTAAGCCAGGATTTGAACTTATTTGGTTAATGCCCAGAGGTCTTGGCTTTCTCTGCTTCCCCCAAATAGGGTACTCTCTTATTGCAGCTAGAAAAGCAACAGAGAGGTGAGATGAGGTGGAAGAGAAAAAAGGAGTTTCTGCCCTTCAGAAAGAGCTCAACTGCCTCTGTGCGTGGCTCAGCCTCCCTTCCCTGTTCACAAAAATCAAAGTCATCACCTCAAACTCAAATCTATTTTTAAATAAGAAAGAAGGCCAGTGAAGAAGGGCAGGCAAGATGTGTCCAAGGAAGGCATTGACGAAAGAAGGTACCATTTGTGCTGGGAGTTTGGTAGATGAAGAAGGTAAGAAAGAGAAGTACAGACAGTTAAAGATGGCATTGAAATTCCGGAGCCCCAAAGGAGCAGTTTGTAGGGACAGTGGGTAGCACTTGATGAATTAGAATTTCAGATGTGATGAGTTTGAAGCACCTGGGGAGGCATCTAAGTAGACATAATTACTAGACACCTGCAGCTGAATATGAGGTCCTGGAGATATTGATTTAGAGGTGATCATGCTCTCATCCATGTATCCATTCATTCCCTCGGGCAAGGGAATTGTATACAGCACCTACTCTAGGCAGGCCCTATGCTAGATGTTGGGAATACAGTGATAAACAAAACAGATGTCCCAGGTGATGGTTGTCTCCGACTTCCTTTGCCCAGTTCTGACTTTGCAGGACCTCTGGGTAGGATGGTCTGGCCAAATGTCCATGTTATGCTTTCCCTGGAGATGTTCCATAAAAAGAAGGCATCTTAGAGTGGAGGCTAACTGTCGATCATTGCTTCTGAGTGCAAGCCGTTCTCTCTGTTCCACCATAGGAATCATTTTCTGGTACTCTGGTTCTGATGGGAAAGAACTAAGTCTTTCTGATGATTCTCATGCAGGACAAATTCATGAAAGATTTATTAGAAATACACATATTTCATTTCCTTGCCCATTACTTTCTTTACTGTGGATATCCTGATGGATCTGAATGAAAACTGTGCAAATAAGTGGCCACTGGCTTTCTTGGGCAGGTTTCAGCTATTCGGGAGAAATGGTATTAATAGACAAATCATGGAGAAAAGTCTCTTACACATCAGCAAAGAAAATTTGAGACATGGTAGTTGATTAGGGAAGGATTCTCCCAAAGGTTTGGACTTAAGCTCTAGTAACCAACAGCTTTAAAAAAATGAAGGGAAATGAAATATGATGTGCTTAACTGTCAAAACTGTAAGGAATTTGTTTTCTGGGCTCTTTTTATTTGATCACTAACCAATCAGAAATCCCAGCTCTTTGATTCTCGGGGTATAGCAGTAGAAAGGAGATTCTCATTAGACCCTCCAGATGCGTGAGAAGTCTGGCCATCGGGTTAACTCCTAAGGCACTGCCCCCAGGACCTCAACCCAAGGCCCAGTTCACTATAAAGTGCCAAAGGGCCATGGTTTAAGAACGATGCTGGATAAAACTGGCCTTGTAGTTGAGGGCTGCCTCATATGTGCAACAGCTGACAGCAAGAGAGCCTCCTAAAGGGACCATATTTGAGGTGAGAGGAGCAGGCAGCCGGCCTGTGTGCACAGCACCACTCCACACTGTCCCTCCGTTCCTGAATGATATTGTAATACAGTCGCCCCTTTCCTACCTGCACTTATCCTCACCCCAGATGTCCTTGGTCAGAGTGCATCTTGAGTATATATTCTTACACTGACTCGCCCATCTCCACTTCTCAGGCTCCACCCACCACTTCAACTCAGTTGCCTACAAGTACTTGACCACTTCGGCTAAACTTGGGTGTCTGCGTCTTGCTGTGCTTCTTCGGGCTGCTTTCCCCACTTAGGACTAAAGCCCCTCACTGCTGCTCCCTTGGCTGTCTTTTGGTCCAGTACCATGCCACACTCTCAGGAGAGCAGTACAATGGTCATGATGTCTGCTGCTCCTCTGGATGTTTGCCCCACGCAGAAGATGCCTGAACACTGAGTTCCCATGTATCTGGGAACCCAGTACTCCAGGGAACTCCACAGCACCAGCTACCCCAAATCTTAAGGGAGAGTTGTGCATTGGGCTTGAGTCTGGCCAATCAAAGACAGCTGGTGATGCAGGTGTCTGAGATACATGGGAACAACACTTATCACGGAGTTTATATAAGTGAAGGAGATGGATGCCTGCCTTGGGCGGATGAGTGTCCTGGAGCCTTGTTCCTCAAAGTGCTCCAGGGAACCTACAGCATAAGCCAGTGAGAAATGCAGAATCTCAGCCTCCATGCCAGACCCCACGGACTCAGAATGTGCTTTTTAACAAGTTATCTGAGCGGCTCATACACACTGAAGTTGGGCAGCGCTGCCCCTGACTTTGAAGAAAGTTATCTCAGGGAAAATACTAGGTTTAGTTTTAAGGTCAGACATGCTGAAAAGATGATTCAAGAGGCTTGAGACATAAAGCAGTAGATCTAAGATCATCTTTTATGTTTTTAAGCATCAAGACTAAAATGAAAATAAATAGGAAAATGTCTATAAATACAACATTTAACAGTGGTTTTCTCAGGAGATGAGTGGGATGGATGAGGTGAAAGGAGGGAAGAAGGATTTGTATTTGTGTTCAGTTTGTTCCATATTGTTGGAATTCCAAGGTGAATATGCTAGAATTATGCTTGAAACAAAAAGTAGGAAAGAAAAAAGAAGAATGGGAGGGTTGGGTAAATGTAAGTTTAACAACACAGCATAGAATAAACCCAGGAAGCGTCACAGGCATTTCTGAGATGAGCTTAAATTGAAAAGGAGTATGTTTTCATGTTAACAAGATAGCTCCAGCTGGTGGAATTGCGGGTGATTTTGTCTTGTTTTGTTCTCCTTCTTTTTTTTTCTTGTCCAAAAATTTTTAAGTCTTCTACAATCAATGTGTATCGTTTGTGTGATGAAAAAGTTAGACCAAACCTCTTTTAAAGAGGAATGACAAAGGCAGGATGAAGAGATGTAAGTTACCATGGGCACAGCAGAGTGACACAGAGCTGTAGGGTACAGATGGCTACCACTGATGGTAAGCTGAGAATTTTAAAATATAAAAGCAACAATATAATGTTCGGGATGCAGGGACTGTCGTCTCTTGAGGCTCTGCTGAGTGCCAGACATGTCCCCTGTGGAGTCTGCAAGATGAGCACCATGGCCATTGCACAGCCGAGCAGGAGAGGCTGGGGAGGTCGAGGAACTTGCCCAAGGTCAAGGGAGGAGTGAACCCATGTGAGACCTCATCTTGTGACTCTGTGCTCTGCACCGCTTGGCACAGGACAGCAGAGACAATGTTGTGGTCTGAAGATTAACAGTAAGGTTTAGGCCCAACTCAAAGGCCTCATGTCCTCGCCTGTTCTAGAGCAGTACTTTTTCAAGTTTTTAGGGGAGCTGCTCTGCAGGGAACAGGAGACCTTAGCTTGAGCCCTCCGTAGCTCCTCACCCACCCCAGGAGTCTCTGGGGTCCTGTTGAGCACAGTGTGAAAACCAATTTTGAGCAGAGGTTCTGAAACTTCTGTAAAACTTCTGTTCTAGTCCCCAGATGTCCTGAGGAACAAAGGTTTCCCGGTAAGTCTGAGACCCTTCGCTCCCCATGTCTGCTCCTAGAGCTCCAAGCATACCAGCATGGTCCACGCCTGTCAGTCCCACAGCCGGCGCTCACCTCATCATCCATGCCTTTTCCAGGCCCGTCTGACTGCAGACAGCTTTCTAGGGAGTGCCCATTAGCATCTAACAGAGTGTTCCAAAAGACAGCTTGGAGATGCTTTATAGGCCCCCATAGATTCCTAACTTTTATGACATTTTTAAAATTAAATTTCCACAATATTTTCTACATGGTGGTTTCAGATTTCTTCAGAATATTTTGTTCTTTAAAAAAAATTTCTGGAAAGCTAAAAATGTCTGTAATTATCCTCACAACAAGAGCAGGATCTCCAGCGTGTGTCTCCGAGTGCTGAAGGTTAATAAGGATTGTGCCATCATAAGGCAGCAGAATAGCATCTGCGGTTACGCTGGTTAACGATGCTGCAAATGACAAGGCCCTCTCAGCCCCAGCATGCAGTGGGAAAGGAAAGACGGTGAACTCAGAAACTGATGTGCAGAAGTGGTCTGACCACTGTACACTCTTCAGAGTGGTTGTTTTTATTTTTAACTTTTTCCATGTACATAATAAGCTTTAATAAGCTTTTTTGAAATTGAGGATTCACAAGTGGGGATGAAATGCTGAAATTTCTGCAACTATAAAAATGCTTTGCAGTGTACAAAAATGCTTTCACCTCCACATCCTCAAAATAGACCTGAGTGAGCTGTATGTTATTACCCCCATTTTACAGATAAGAAAACTGAGAATCACCTCCTAAAAGCAGCATGGTGACCCAACCCTGCTCTTTTCACCCTGCTCCATCCTGTATTATTTCCATTATGGTAAATGCCTTCTATGGTTAACAATTGTGGTAAGCCCTAGATTTCCTGAAATAGACCTGATTTCAGGGAATTTAAACACTAAAGTCAATTCATTAAGTGTTTAGCAAAATGAGGTTTATTTGTATCTTTTTAGGACCTTCCAAATAAATCAATTCATAAATCTTAAGTTCACAAATCAAGTTTATTTATTTATTTATATCTGCTTAGAAAACAGACTTACAGTTCTCTGACAGCAAAACCAGCTACTTTTGCTGCTTGTCCATGTTAAATATGCGAACATCAGTGGACTGACGCTCTTATGGGACAAATTCTCACTTGTCCAAATAGGCATCATCAGGTTTTATTGATGCATTGAAAATAGATGGTTTATGGCACCAGACACAACTTGGTGGATGGACCGGGAAAACTTGTGCTTTGGCTCCATGTAATCCCAGCTCTCTGAGTAGCCATTTCATTATCAGTGAATCGGGGACCATAATACTTTGTTCACAGCATTGTCAGGAGGACTAAGCCTGTGAGTATAACTGCCTTGTGCAGAGTAGGAGATCAGGAAATATTAGCATCCTTCCTTTTTGGGTACAATCAGTATTGGGTACTGAAAACGGTAGTAGTTCTTCTTTCCCAGCACACATACCCCATTTCTCCTCTCATATGCACGTTTTCCCCTAGGATACCACCTCTCCTTCTTGACTTCTGGTTTTGACCACTCAACAAATATTTATTGGGCACCTGCTGTATGGCTATCCCTGTGCCAAGAGCTAGGGACGGATCTCACAGTCTAGAGGGGAAGAAGGGTGACCTAATAAACAAATTAATTCCATATTGGGGTGTTGGCATAGATGTCTAGTAGGCCATCAAGTGGTACAGATTTAGTTCTTCCTTGAGGAGGGGGGATAAAAATGCCTTAGAGGGTAGATGCTGCAGGAACAGTCTCCAGAGGTGGGTAGATGGAGGGAGGTTGAGGAGCAGAGGGAATTTTCCTGCTCTGTGGCTTGTTAGATGACCCCACTCCTCTGGCTGAGCCTGTGCTCTTTAATTTCCACTCCAAATAAGCCAGTCACTGGCATGTCCTCCCTGGACAAGTGAATAACAGCTTTTTGTCATGAAAATAATTCTCAGGGGCCTGAGGAATGGGGAAAAATGGTCCCTATTTGTGGTGCTCATCTTTTTCTTTATTAGTATTGCCTTTCCTTGGGACATGAGAGGAAAAGTATTCTATTACAAAGTCATGTTGTTCTTTGGATCTTGAGAGGTTCCCCATGAATGCTTAAATACTGTATCTTCAAGCAATTATCCTTCTATTGAAGGTGAGTAAGCCACAGGCTCCCACCAGAACCTTCTATTAAGCTCTTGCTCCCTGAGCAATGGTCCATCTTAGGGGAACAGCACCTGATTACCTGGACATTTGAATGGCTTTCAAGTCATTCATGCCTACCACACACTTCTCACTGCAGGAAGCACCTTTTAGAAACTTGCATCACCAGAGGCTCTTTCTCATAGAAGAAGCACTAGGCTGGCAATCCAGAGATCTGGGCTCTTAGGCCTGCACTTGCCCTGTGACCCTAGACATTCATACTCCTCTCAGACTTCAGCTTCTTCACCTGTAGGATAAAGCAGGGGGACAAGAGGCTCCTACGGACCCTCCATGTCTACCTCAGGGCTTCCAAATTCCAGAAGGCTACAGGGCAATCCCTGGCTTGGTCCCCCACGTGGGGTGATATTGGTGTGATCTCACATCTGTGGCGGGACTGTACAGTGGATTCTCTTCCCACTGACCTTCTCTGAATCCCAAACCACTGTCATCTGTTTTAAGGAACAAAAATATACAAGATGGCAGATATCTGTTTATATGTGTCAGTACTTAATAAATCTTTACTGATGGTAGTAATCTTAATTATGGTGACTCAAATGCTTCTAAATGAGACCTGAGATTCAGGATAAAGGGAGCAGTGGTGCTCCCACAGAAAAGGGCTCTTCACCTCTCACATTTGGGTCCAGACAACCCTTTATTGTGGAGTCTGTCTTGTGCATTGCAGGATGTTTAGTGACATCCCTGGCTCTGCCCCATTAGATGCCAGTAACACTTTCCCCAAGGTGTGACAGCCCAACATGTCTCGAAACATTACTGTATGTCCCCCTGGGTAGCAAAATTGCTGTTGTTAAGAACCAATGCCCTAGCATGAAAGTAGAAGCAGCATTCACTCACATTTGCCCAGAGGCACCAAGTCTTAAGGGAGGGCATGTCCAGCCCAGCATGCCCCTTTAAGCCTCTGTGCCCACCTCACAAGTCACACTGTCCTTCCACAGGTGCAGTCCTAAACCCCTCACCTTGACCTTCTCATCCCACAATGGTGTTCTCCTTCACTAATTGAGCAAACTTCTGCTGCCTACCCATTGCATGCCTGGATGGGTGCTGGATTCTGAGGCAGCAGTGGTGAGCTCTGTACCTTAGCACGGATTGCCCTTCTCCTTCTCTGATCCTGAGATTGAAGGTGTGCTGCTGGCTCCCTGGTGTCTATGAGAAGGCTCCTTTCCCTGCTGACTCCCCACCCTGGCTTTAAAGCCCCAGGTTCTAGCCTGGCCCCTCTGTTGGGTACAGCTGTTGCCCATGAGCCCTCATCTCTCAGTACTTCTTTGCCCTAGTGAACCTACCTGGCCTCCTGTCCTGGAAATTGGGTATCTCCCCTGCCCCAAATACCTTCTCTCTGTGTGTAGTCATGTGGTCACTCAGCAGACCTTTGCTGAGCTCCTCTTGTGTGCCAGGATTTGTGCAGTATGTGCTCTTACATCTCTTGATTTGTGCCATCATTCAGTAAGTACTTATGAGCACCTCCTCCATGTCAGGCCTGTGCTGGGTGCTGCAGATACAAAAGTCAGCAACATAAGACATGGTCCCTACGGTGTGGTGGGAGGAGCAGGTTTTCATCAAATAATCAATCACCCACATATATGTTCCTTTATCAACCTTTGCGTCTCCTTTCTCTGTCTTTGTCTGCCTCCCCTCCGCTTTCTCTCTGTCTCACTCCTCTTTTTGCCTCTGTCTCCTTGGTGTCTCTGGTGCTTTCCATCCTACACCCCATCCATATCCAGCAGGGCCTTGGCGGGGGCCTGCTGAGAAGCTTCTCGGGGGTGCTGGGTCTCGGTCAGAAATCTGTCACCCTGGCTTCCCCCTGGTAGGAGAATTACTGTCATTTAAGGAGGTCTGCCGAGGCTGCTTGACAGGAGTTGGCTGGGCTGAGCTGTAAGTAAGAAGGATCGCTCCTTCCTGGGGACTGTGGAAGGATATGGGGCCCATAAATCATCCACCAAGAGTCCTGCCTGAGTAGCACAGGGCTCCACTCTGCTTGGTGTGCAGCTCGAGGAAATTCCTAAATTGGAGAGGGACTGAGGACAGACACCCTGAGAAGGACAGGCTGCCAGATACCCAGTAGGGGCCGTCTCTCCTCCCTACCTGCTTCCAAGTTTCACTGGTGGCATCTCCAGCCGAAATGGCTCTTTAGCTTTTTGATAGCAACACAGTCTTCCCGTAGAATCAGGCCAGGGTGGCTCCCAACCTAGCATCTCAGCCAAGGCAGTGAGAACAGCTTCTAAGCCTTCCTGATTTCAAGTAGGAACTTGGGAACCCAGCCTGGACTCCTGTTACCCACCAGGTAAACCTGAGTCAGTCCCTTCACTTCTTTGAGGCTCGATTTCCCTTTGTGTATAATAGGGGTAATATCAGAAGTTACATCCTCCCATCGGTGTGAGGAGTCAAATAATGCATGTAAGCGGCTTAGCACAGTATCTGCTACACGAAGTGGTCAGTCAACACCAGCTCTGGCCTAGTCTCTTCCTCTGATTACATTCCTGATTACCGAATGCAAAGCAGACAAGAATCTTGTTTTTAATCCTGGGTGGATTCTGATTGCCTCCCATTGAACGAGGTGGAGGTCTGCCTATTACCTTTCCCTAGATCCTTCCAAGGCCCTAAACCTTCCTTTAACTGGGCTAGAGCAATGCAGCTGTTAAACAGCTGTTAACTTACCCTGTTCAGCAGATCAAGTTCATTGTCGAGTGATATGATTTCTCCCCATAAAGGACCTGGGATTTCTCGAAATGAAAGCTGTTACCAGTGAACAGTGTTATTAATAGGGCTTCCTGGAGAAGAGCCCACCTGGATAGAGAAAGCTACTTGTCACAAACACCAAATCACTCTTGTCGCATTTTATGCCCTCCCCCTGTTTCTTTTGCCTTCCAGCTTGGAAAGCACTTTCTGAATTAAGATTCCAACTGTGAAGGCCCTCCTGGGAATGGGACTGAGAAATGTTGAGGCCTGGTTTGGGGGAGTTCTAAATCACTCAGTCCTCTTGGGCCTTCCACTCCCCCAGAGGCTCTTGGGTTTCCAAGACGGCCAAGCATCTAAGATGAAATAGATTGCTGTATTTGGACAAGAACAATTTAATGATTCAGAAAGTAGAGAACATGGACAGAGGAGAAACTAAACCAGCCATACACTGCCCTCAGACACAAAGAAATTGATTGAGGGTGGAGAAGCGGCAGTCCTGGGAAAAACAAATCTGCTAATTCCATAAGAGCATTGCTTATTCAGCTCCCAGAAAACAAATTTGAAAGCAGGTGAATCTAGCAGGCAGAGGAGGCCAGGGGAAAGATTGCAGTTCTAGAAGATGCCTGTGTATTAGCTCTCCACTGGACTTTGAGCTCCTTGAGGGCAGAGGCTGGATCTTACTTCGTTGCGTCCCCAACAGGTAGTAATGATGCAAAAAGAGGCAGCCAACCTTCTCAAACTGGGATGAGAGTATTCTCTGGCCTGTGCAGAGATTGACAGAGAGATAACAATGGCCTGTATTTCTGAAGATGTGAGAGGAAAAATTTTTTTTTTTAATTTTTTCTTTTTTTTTTTAATTGCATTTTAGGTTCTGGGGTACATGTGAAGGACATGCAGGATTGTTGCATAGGTACACACATGGCAGTGTGATTTGCTGCCTTCCTCCCCATCACCTATATCTGGCATTTCCCCCATGCTATCTCTCCACAACTCTCTACCCACCACTGTCCCTCCCCTATTTCCCCCCGACAGACCCCAGTGTGTGATGCTCCCCTCCCTTGTCCATGTGTTCTCATTGTTCAACACTCACCTATGAGTGAGAATATGTGGTGTTTGATTTTCTGTTCCTGTGTCAGTTTGCTGAGACTGATGGTTTCCAGGTTCATCCATGTCCCTACAAAGGACACAAACTCATCATTTTTTATGGCTGCATAATATTCCATGGTGTACATGTGCAACATTTTCCCTGTCCAGTCTGTCATCAATGGGCATTTGGGTTGGTTCCGAGTCTTTGCTATTGTAAACAGTGCTGCAATGAAC
Source organism: Sapajus apella (assembly GCF_009761245.1). Classification (NCBI taxonomy): domain Eukaryota; kingdom Metazoa; phylum Chordata; class Mammalia; order Primates; family Cebidae; genus Sapajus; species Sapajus apella. The sequence goes on from NW_022436974.1 coordinate 22,252,257, forward strand.
ATTCGTGTACATGTGTCCTTAGAGTAGAACGATTTATAATCCTTTGGCTATATACCCAGTAATGGGCAGAAAACTATTTTTGTATTAAAAAGTATATTATGGCCAGGCACAGTGGCTCACGCCTATAATCCCAGCACTTTGGGAGGCCGAGGTGGGTGGATCACGAGGTCAAGAGATCAAGACCAACCTGGTCAACATGGTGAAACCCCATCTTTACTAAAAATACAAAAATTAGCTGGGCATGGTGGCATGCACCTGTAGTCCCAGCTACTCAGGAGGCTGAGGCAGGAGAATTGCTTTAACCCAGGAGGCGGAGGCTGCAGTGAGCCGAGATCACGCCACTGCACTCCATCCTGGGTAACAAGAGCAAAACTCCGTCTCAAAAAAAAAAAAGTATATTATGAAAGGATGCTAAATTTGAGTAAATTCTTAAGATAAGACTATAGATGCTGGAAAGGATGTGGAGAAATAGAAACACTTTTACACCATTGGTGATAGTGTAAATTAGTTCAATCATGTGGCAGATAGTGTGGCAATTCCTCAGGGATCTAGAACTAGAATACCATTTGACCCAGCAATCCCATTACTGGGTATATACCCAAAGGATTATAAATCTTTTTGTTATAAAGATACATGCACACATATGTTTATTGTGGCACTGTTCACAATAGCAAAGACTTAGAACCAACCCAATGCCCATCAATGATATATTGGATACAGAAAATGTGGCACATATACACCATGGAATACTATGCAGCCATAAAAAAGAATGAGTTTGTGTCCTTTTCAAGGACATGGGATAAAGTTGGAAACCATCATTCTCAGCAAACTGACACAACAACAGAGAAGCAAACACCACATGTTCTCACTCATAAGTGGGTGTTGAACAATGAGATCACATGGACACAGGGAGGGAAACATCACACACCAGGGTCTGTCAGGGAGAGAGGGTCTAGAGGAGGGATAGCAGAGGGTGGGAGTATAGGGGAGGGATAGCGTTAGGAGAAATACCTGATGTAGATGACGGGGTGATGGATGCAGCAAACCACCATGGCATGTGTGCACCTGTATAGCAAACCTGCACATTCGGTACCTGTACCCCAGAAATTTAATAATAAAAAAAGAATTTATTGGAACAGCGACTTCTGGCCAATTTCTCAAGACTCTTTAGGGCACTGGTTCTCAAGCTTAAATAGTGTACACGTACCACTTAGTGTGTCTGTTAAACTCAGGGTGCTGAGCCCTCTACTCAGAGATAGAGATACTGTATCTAGTTAACATGCAGTTTTTTAAGCCCTATTTTAGAAGTACTGTTAGTGTAGTTGCACTGATATTCTGTGGGGCACTAGTTAACATGCAGTTTTTTGAGCCCTATTTTAGAAGTACTGCCGAGGCAGGTGGATCACGAGGTCAAGAGATCAAGACCATCCTGGTCAACATGGTGAAACCCCATCTAAATAGAATACTTCTATTTAGAATACTATGCAGCCATAAAAAAGAATGAGTTTTTAGAATACTATTTTAGAATAAAATGTACTTGAAATGTACAGTACTTCTAAAATAGGGCTCAAAAAACTGCATGTTAACTACTGCCCCATAGAATATCAGTGCAACTACAGTAACACCAACCTTTCCCTGGAGAGCGGGGAATACTTACCCTTCTGCCATTCAGGGTTGTAGTGGATACTGTGGTGCACCACCCAGATTCTACCCAAGACCGAGGCACTCATTGCCCCAAATGCCAGGGAGGGTCAGCAGTTCACAGCCCACAGGTACTTCAGTCTCTGGGAGCTGTCTTCCCCTGAAAGGAGCTGCCTTGCCCAGCCCAAGGTTGAGACCCATCCCTGGAGGCAGCTTGTTACCAGTGAGTCCTCCATGGGAAGCGTAGGAGTAGGAGTGAGGATTACAAAGACCCAACCTTCTTGACCCAATTTGAGACAACTCTGAAAGGCCAGCCAGCTCCAGAGCTCTTGAAAAGAAAAGAGCTCTTGGCTGAGGCCTGTGTGGCAGCCGCATTGCAGCTCAAGTTCTCCCTCTGCCCACTTCTGCTTTTCTCCCTCCCTTATGAGAGCAAGAAGCCTCCTGCCAGCAAATCTCCATTTCAGAGTTTATTTCCCAGGGAACCTGACCTAAGACAAGCATACTTTAGACACGTGTGAGCAGAAATAAATAGTGGAAAGTACATAGTCTTGAGATATAATAATAATAATAGCAACTAATATTTACGTGGCTCTTAAAGTGTTTTCAGTGCTTTATATTTATCATCCCCCTAAATCTTTACAACTACTCTGCTACTTATCCCCATTTCACAAGTGAGGAAACTGAGGTACAGGAAACTTAACCAACAGGTTAAGTGAGGTACAGAGTCGCATAGTGGCAGAGCTGGAGTTCAAATCCATGCTGTCTGGCCTAACAGACCTGTAACCACTACAGTCTATTACTTCTCAGGGTCTATCTGAGATTCTTCCATGTGCTAGCTTTATAATCTTCCTGTGAGTGAACCCAAGTGAGCCTCAGTTTCCTAACCTGTGAAATGGGCTTTGTAGTACCTACATTGCAGGACTGTTAGGCAGCTGAATTGAGGCTCAGTCGGTATCACGTATCTGATACATGCCTGTGTCCCAGCAGACATGTGTTAGATACTCGATACCAATTGAACCTCAGTAGGTATCAAGGAACTAGGTGAACAGATAGGCCTAGCTATCATGGAATCTTGACAAATCCTCAGTAAACACTTCTCAGGGGATGCATGAATGAAATGTGTCTCCTGTGGAAAGCCCTAAGCTGGCTGATGTTCAAAGAAGGCCAGAGAAGAAATGTCCAAGGCAATGAGAGATGCGGGTTAGAGAGGAGATGACTGTGTGGAGCAAGAGTGAGCAAAGGAAAACGTCATTTGCACCAACGTGCAAATCTCAGCTTCTCACAGCTTTTGGGAAGGCAGGAAAGTAAGGATGCAGCTGAGAATGCCAGTTTCTGGGACAGTGACATGGAATATAAAAGGTGGTCTGGTAGGGTCTAGACCCTTTGGCCACCTAACCTATGTCACCCTCAGCTAAAAACTACTAAACTTTGACTCAAAGAGCATCTTATCCTGGCTCTGCCACAAAAGAGTTGTGTGAACCAGGGAAAGTCCACATCCCCCAATTTCAGCCTCATGTAGAAATGGAGATGATGGGAATCAGGACTTATGATCTGCAAGACTCTACCAGGTCAGAAACTTGGTGACGACATCAATCTTTGGGCTTTACTTTAATTTGGGTTGAATTGCTAGCCCTTTGTGGTTTCAGAAGGGAAGCCACAAACCACAAACCTACTGTTAGAAGCATTTTCTGCCCTAACCTCTTCCCCTAAATTTTACAGGGTTCCTTTTTAGAACTTTTAAATCTGGAAAATTCCAAGTTTAAGTCTCTTATTTAGCCCACATTCAGTCCTTCTCTTCCTCCACACTCAGCATTTAACCCCTTGAATTACACATGGAAGTGTTTGAGCATCTTTAAGGACAAGGGCTTAATTCTGCCTTAATTCCTCTGCCTATTTCTATATCAATTTTTAAAAGTAACATTAGAAAAGAGACCTCAGTAGAAAGCATTAGAACACCCAGAATGCTGATTCACAGATCTCACTGCTTCCCCAGCCCACTCCCTTACTCACATGAACTCTCTCTACTAGAATCTATATAGAGTGGCCAGCTTTGCACAGGGTTGTGTGGATGAAAGGATCCCAAGAAATTTATTTGCTTTGCCCTTTTACCAAAGTCCAAGAAGCTGGCTTTTCTGCTGCTTCATCATCTTGATTAATTCATTTTGTCAGGGAAGCCACTCTGTAGGGTTTGGGGATCAGACCACTTAGTACTTCATTCAACCTAACAAGGAGTCATTGAATCCCTTCTCTGTAAAGCTGAAATAATAATCCCACCTTTCTGGGTTGTTGTGAGGTACTCCTCACAACAACATAGAATTATTTCTATAAAATAATTCATAAAAAGGACCCAACAGTGCCTGACCCAAAGTAGATATTCAAAAATGCACTAAAAGTACTACATCTGATAGCACTGATTAGGTTCTAGGAGGGCTGATCTCTCCAAAGTTTAACTTTGAAGGGCTGGAAGATGTCCCCTCTTCAGTTCCTTTTCCTACCAGAGGACTTTGGTAGAAAACAGCCCTATGCACTGTGTCGATGGCACTCTTGATAAGCCTTCCTTCCACTCACTTCCTTGGGTGATTATTAGTTCTCTGCTACATGATTACTGTCAGAAAGAGCTCTGCCTTGAATTCATCTGCAAACATTTGCCTTTGATCCTCCTTGAGATAACCGTGCCTGGTTGAAGAACACTTTCAAGTTGGTTTTACTGTAATCGCTTTTAGCTGTTTCTGGCCTCACACCCAGGGTCATGCAGGACTGGTAGAACACCCTTAATGAATGATACCCAAGATAAAATCAAATATACCACCTGTAATTCCTTTCGGAATTGGGACACTTGCCCTCATGTTCACACTTGGCCAGGCACTGCCCTGAATCCTGCTCACACATGCTGTCATCACTGACATCATTGCCCTCGTTGGAGCACAGAGAATTGAAGGCTTACAGCATTTAGGAATATTTAAGAAAAGAGATCTGGATGGGCCTATTGTATTTTTGCCTCAGGGAAGACAGGTAGACACACACACACACACACACACACTCCCACACGCATACACTCACGAGCCGCGTGCATGTGACCCAGAGCCAGCTTCACTGCACACACGCAGAGTCACATTCATTGTTATTAAGAGATCAGGTTTGTTTCTGTTGTTCCTGTAAAATTCCCAATTAGCCTCTGTTCAGTAGAGAGTTGTCAGCCTGACAGCACCTCATTAGGGCGTCCCATTCCAAGCTTTAGGAATGTTAATCCGGGCAGATTAGCCATAAGTAGCAAATGCCCACACTGGGAAGCTAGATCCCTTTGGCTTTAAGTAAAATTACTGCCCATGTGACCTTACACAGGCTACTTTCTGTGACCTCAGTTTCCTCATCCATAGAATAGAGTAATAATAATACCTACCACAGAGAGTATCCTTGCCAAGGGCTAAATGAGCTATCACTAGCAAACTCATTAAATGGCAGCTACTTATGCTGTCTCCATGGCCTTGGGCAAATCTCCCAAACAGAGATAATATAATCCTTGTCCTGCAAAAGTGTTTACAAAACTTCATGGAGCTAGGGGGCTGTCTATTATTAGTAGCAGTAGTAGTAGTAGTATTAAAAAGCACAGAACAGTTCTTAGGGCCTGCTAGACCACACCTATTTGAAGCCTCTAGATGTCCCCTTCTGGCAGGCTGGATCACTTGCTCATTCATTCATTCATTCCAGTGTTATGCCAAGTCTTCCCGGATGTTGATGGAGACAGGGGAAATACACATGAATATGATGCCTACCCTGTCTCAGGGAATTCTCAGGCTAATGTAACAGACAGAGGGGCACTTAGCCGAATCTTATGGCAAGATGGAGGGGTTCTTCAAACTGGAAGAGTCACCCCACCACTTTCCTTTCCCTGGTATCTTTCAGGGGTTCCCAAAGGAGCATGCCAATTCTCAAAATGCCACTTCTGGCAGGATTTTCCAGGGGTGTTGCTGTCTTCAAGAGAGGCATTTCCTAACATCTCCCTTCTTCTGAGGGAGAAATTGGTCTCTCTGTAAGAGGCTGGTGACAAGAGCCCTGGGCCTAGGAATCAAGAGGCCTAGATCCATTGCTTCCTGGTGTGTGGCCTTTGGCCAAGCTGTTTGGCTTCTCTGAGCCCTCATTTCCATCTGTAGAAAATGAGGATAGTACTCTCAGTGTTGCTCAAGGTGACCTCTCCAGTAATACATAAGGCGCTATACACAAGAGCTGAAACATTACTTTGTGTAATAATTCAAACAACAATATGTGTCAATCCCTTTCCATGCCCAGGGCTATGCCAGAGTCTATGGGGGATGCAAAAGAAGCAGAAGATGTAATCCCTACTCTCACCCTGCTCACCTTCTTATTGGAGAGAAAAAAATGTGCACAGATGATCTAGGCAGGGAATAAGAGAGTACAAGCCAATATATTTGATTTTATGGTATAAACCAGTTTTCTATATATTAAACCTGACTTTTCCATTGAGTTACCTGCTTACCCCAGAGATATATTTTCTTGGATGTGAATAGCTTTAGAATATCATAAGGCCTTCCATGCAAGCTACAGAAACCATCCATGCTGCCCCTCTCTCTCCCAGGGTTATGATCAGATGTGTTAAAAAAAAAAAAAATAGTTGAGCAATCTATAAACCAGGGTCTTAGAAGCATAGGGAGGCTGGAATGAAAGTGAGACATGCCACAGGCCAGTCACTGTTCGTTCTAGGTAAAGAGCCCAAGGCACAGACAACAGAGGTGTTACAGGCAGGTACATTCTAAGTCAGCGGTAGAACTGGGCCAGGTGCCCTGGCCACCAGACCTGTTCCAAACTTTCCCCAAGTACTTCATTATCTTTGTCCTTCCCATTATACAGGGGGTGGGAAGGATATCTCTACGGCAACTCTAGAGAAGCTTACAAACCTCACAGGTCAGGTCGAATTTTAATTCCCCCACTTTCTAAGTGAATGACCTTAAAGAAGCCATTTGATTTCTGAACTGTGAAATAATTCTAGCAATGCTTAATGTTTCTTTCATGGTGGGCGTCATTGTGTCTGGTAGTGGCACTTAGTAAATGGCAGAGAATGAGGCCCGCCCCTGCCTGTCAAGCCACTTCAGAGAATAGCCAGGTAGCGAGTACTGCCCAAGTGTCCAGCCATGTTTGTTCCCCAGTGTTGGTCCAGCACTAAGAGCCTTCAAGAGCTCTTCCTGGTATCCACTCAGTCTGGTCCACTGGGCCCCCTGCCTAGAGCACATGCTTCAGAGTTGCACAAGGCAACGCTTCTCCGTATCAACCAATTACTAAGCAGCTTTTTACTGCCACATTCATTAACTGTGAAGCAGATGATAATTGGCATTAGCTTATAGGAGCTGAAAAATAATTGATAGTTCTTTTCACACTTGTTGTAGAAACAGTCATTGTGATAAAAATTTATTTTTTATTATTTATTTATTTATTTATTTTTGAGCTGAAGTCTTGCTCTGTTGCCCAGGCTTGAGTGCAGTGGCACGATCTCAGCTCACTGCAACCTCCGCCTCCCAGGTTCGAGGAATTCTCCTGCCTCAGCCCCCCGAGTAGCTGGGATTACAGCTGCACGCCACTGCACCTACCTAATGTTTGTATTTTTTGATAGAGATGGGGTTTCGCCATGTTGGCCAGGATGATCTTGAAGTCCTGAACTCAGGTAATCAGCCTGCCTCACCCTCCCAAAATGTTGGGATTACAGGCATGAGCAACACCACCGGCCAATAAATCTTAATCTGAATATAATTCACCTTCATTTTCATTTATCCCTAATGTGAGCATGGTGACAGTTTCTTTACAAATGGGGATTAGGAAGGTCTAGCAGGTACCATAGGTATATCTGGGACCAAGTAAATATTCATTCAGTAGATGAATGAATTTTTTAAATAAATGAATAAATGAAGGAGTAAATAAATGAAGTAGTTGTGTTAGTGGTTACAGGCACAGGACTCGGAGTAATGATTCAAGCAGTAACCTCTATCAGTCCTTTTTCATGCCTAAGGCTATGATCTTAGGCAGGTTGCTTCACTTCTCTGAGCTTCAGTTTCTCATGTGTTAAATGGAGGTGCTAAACTTCATTTTACAGGGTTATTGTAATAATCAGAGATCATGTCTGTAAAGTAACCAACATAGTGAGTGGCCCATTTATGTGCTCAGAAAATAGTGATTGCTGCTGTCATCGTCATCATCATCTTCACCTTCTCAATCTATTCATCATGCTTATCACCACAATCTTCATCCACTATCATCATCACCATCTCTTCATTGTCTATATTATCTTCATTTTTTTTACAAAGTTAATCTTTGTCCTTATTGGGAATATCAGTTTCTGAAAAACAAAAATCCTATCCTGTGTGTGTGTGTGTGCGTGTGTGTACTTGTGTGTGTCTTTTAGAAACCTTCGATTTTGAAATAATTGCATTTCCAGACAGGACCTTTTATTCTGCATCTGCAGAGTGATTGCCACAGCCACTGCCACACTGAAAGGTTTCCAGGGATGTGTGAATGGAGGAATGCGTGAGAGTGAGGACTGCTCTCTCCTGGTCCTGGGACTGATTATCTTATTTGCCTTTAATCACAAATCTGCACAACGATCCTTTGCCGGAGCTGTTTACTACATAGCTGAGCCCGGTGGCACATCCTTTGAAGGTCTGTGGATGAAGAGCTGTAGAGAAGGGCACCACAGGGTCACGGAATGAAAAATAGATTCACATTCCCACCTTGGTTTTGTGTCGACTATTGGGCCTCTCTGAACCTCAGTTTCTTCATCTGCAAAACGGTATCTTTATAACATCTTCCAGAGTTGCTGTGAAGATTAAATAATACAGATTAATATGTGTGAAGAGTGAAACACAATACCTGATGTGAAATAGGTGGTTGGCAAAATGTCAGATTATTTGGTAGAGGCCAGCAAGGTGATTGGACCTCCCTAATGCTGATGTTAGGACTTGAGCCATCCGTCTCTCCATGGCTGTGGGTTATCTCTCCATCAATGTCCCTCAGTTTCTCTAGAGACAATATGATTGAGCCAAACTGTCTGCGTATCCCCTGCCATCCTCATGCCACCCTCATGTCACACACATACCCCTCCCTGGGTCCTTTACTGGCTCGACCCACAGACAAAGGGATTTTCTTCTGAAAATGATTTGTGCTTTAAAAGCCAGTATGCTTCATGAAGTCATAGCATTCTAAAATGTTAGTACTATAAAGAGCCTCTGATGTCCTCTGGTCTAACGTCCAGACATATGAGCGCCTCACACTTTCCCTTTGAATGCTCTGGGGGCATCCCACATCATCTTGTGATCACAATTCCTCACCTGCAGCTGCTGCAATGGTACCCCATTTATACCCTCTGACCATGTGAGTGCAGCCAGCCTAACTTCCAGCTCTACTTTTTTTCTTCTGAGGCTTTTTCTGGCCTCTAAAGGCAGCTTTGCCCATACATGGAGCAGATCAGAAGTTAAAAGGAATAAACACGGCCTGGAAACAGCCCTCAACCAATAATTGATGGGCAGGTGTATAAATACCCCAGTTCCCCACCCCCACCCGCCTCATTTGGCACAATTCTGCAACACCCATTCTTGCCTGATTTCCCTTCCCTATCTCACAGCCCCACTCCTTTGCCTGGATGTGGTTCACTCTCAGATGCTACTTGCATTTGAATCCTTTTTTTAGGGTTAGCTCCTGAGGGAACCCAAACAGTAGGACACTAGTCCTGGATAGAAGAGGAACCACTGAAAAACGCATGGCCATTCATCCAACAAGAGTTTCCTCGGGGCCCATGAATGAATAGTAAATGGGTCCTGCTTTCAGATGCTTATATTCTTGGGAAGAGACTTAGAAACCCTCAAGTTTAGTCGTGAAGAGGGTGTGTAGAATAAAGAGCCACTTTCTGGTTGGCTGTGAGGACTCAATAAGGTATATAAAATTTCAGGCAATTTGTTAAAATCCACCAAACATTTAGTGAGTGTCTATTGTATGCTAGGCTCTGAGCTGGCCCAGCAGAGATGTAAAGATGAATAAGACACATCCTCTATCCTTGAAGCACTCAGGAAAGGGCATTTCAACACTGTGCATTCTATAACGTGTACAGCTGCAGGAGGTACCATGGGGACTCCAAAGAGCAAGGCATGTGTTCAGCAATAGCGGTTTTTTTGTTCCCTGTGGAATTCTCTTTAGGGCCTTAGGTCTAGCTCAGGGCTTGGCATAGAGTAGGTGCTCAGCAATGTTGGTTGAATTGGACTGAGCAGTTCAGGAGGGGAGGAAGAAGCCTCTGACCCCATGTTTCTTTTGCCCAACTAAGAAACACCTTTCCCTGTAGATCATTGATCTCAGAGGAGAAATAAGGCCCAAGTGATTTGAACATTGTCAGCAACGGTAGACAACAGAGTCAAAAATACAGATTTCTTGGTTTTTTTTTTTTGTTTTTTTTTTTTAATGCCAGGAAAAAAAATCACATTTACATTCCAGGGTTTAAACGCTTTCAGAGGTGGGATGGAAAGAAGGAATTAGAGTTGCAAGCTATTGTTCATGCTTGGCTGATATTTAATCAGTTTGTTGGGCCGTAATTGAGAATACAGCTCCAATGACACATAAATTTGAATGATCAAATCGAAGCCAGTGAGTCTTCTCATTATTTATCTTACAGTAGAGATAACCTTTTCATTATTGAAATATAATTGCCAAATGAGATAGTTAATATTAAAACAAAATTAGCAACATGTGCTCAACATTTGGAAAGAAATTTCTAATAGTGCTTTTTATGTCTGCAAAATTAATGTTCGGTGTTGATCTTGCAGTAGTGTTAATTGATGGCTAAGGCTGGGTGATAGACGAGTCCCAGCTGCCCTGCTGTCCAGCAAGGGGCTTCTCTTGATTTCTCTGGATCAGCAACACACCCTTACATTGTCGGTGCCAGAAGACAAGAAGCTTTATTTCACCCTGTGTGAGGGCCATTGTTGATCTATTCTATTTAACGAAGAAGTGATGAGTTTGGGGAAAGGGCAAGGGATAGTGGGGGTAAGAAAATGAATGAGGCATGGCAGTGTGGTGGGATATTGAGAAAAGTAATGGCAACGGAATACCAGGTGCTCAGGTGCCTGAAGGCCTTGGTATCTCTCTTTCACTTTTACATTTATTCCCCACCCCCAGCCTCCAGGTTTACCTTTGAAGATGCAACTCAAGTCTTATTTCTCCTAGGAATCTTGGTTGGAGGGGATGTTCCCTTAACTCCCAATGCTGCCTTCTAAGTCCACTCTCTATTGGCATAGGGACTATGTCTCCACTTCCTCAATCCCCCTCTCCTCCCAAGACTGCAAACTTGAAGATAGTGATGATATCTTATTTGCCTGTATAGTCTCAACTTCTAACACAGAACCTGTGCATAGTATAGAAGACAGTACATAGTAGGTGACGCATAAATATTCACTGAAATAATAAATGAGAATGCGGGAAAAGTACTTAGCAAAGTAAAGAAAGAACTTCCTTTTAGAGGACTTTCTGGAAAAGATGACATTCAAATAGAAACTTAAAAGATAGGGACAATTATTTTGCCTTTTCTATCAGAGTCGGCTATTATGGCTAGTTGAAGGGAAATGGCACCATGGGTGGTTGTAGAGATGGAAGAGTTGAGCTTTGGAGAGGATGGGCTGTTCTATGGTGTGCCATCCTCTGTAGCCATTTTTCCTTCCCCCGTTCCCAAAGAAGTAAGAGAATGAAGGTCCAGTGGCATGCTCAGGTTGGTGACTATGCTCCTGCACTAACTTCCATCCTTGCTTCTGCCTTGCTGCCATCCTCTACCTAGCCTTGGTCCAGGTTCCAAGAAACTAGTAATGGGTCCAGCCCCTAGAGGAATTCACTGTCCTCAGTACAAACAGCCAGTAGCATTTCAGGTGAAGGAGCAGCTTTCACAGAGGCATGGAAGTGTGCAAGAGAAGTTAGTTGTCCAGAAATGCCTCTGCATATTTTTTGTGGAGTCTTTGTTTTGCTTCCCCATGATTGGACATTCAAACCACTACCATGGACTAGGGAGTCCTCCAGAAGAAAGCCAAGAGATGGAGGGTTTGGAGGGGCTGGGAGCCAAGGATCCAAGCTGTAAGACTGTGGGGCAAGCCTCCTCTCCTCTCTCATCCTTAGTTTTCACTTCTGTGAAATGAATGAGTTATACTAGCTCATCTCTAAAATAATCCTAATAATTTTTGCCAGCCCTATCATTCCAAGACTGCTCATTTAAAAATCTGGCTGAAAAAAATGTCAGTGAATAACATGTGGATCAGCGTGGTAGAGTGAATCACTTCCATTTCTCCCTCCCCACCTGGCTCAAATCATATTTCATATATTAAACCCATTCTGAAAATAAGGGGAGGGGAGAGGTCTCCAGGAAGCAAGTAAACCTATTCCAAGTAACCTCTCTCTGGCGACTCAACGGAGATAAGCACAATGTTTCAATCAGGCCCAAGTTCCATTTCTTTATCTTAAAACTATCTTCTGCCACATTATAAATAGCTTACAGGTGAGCTAGACCAGACATGTGATGTGTGTGTGTGTGTGTGTGTGTGTGTGTGTTTGTCTGTGTTTGTGTCTCTGTGTCTGTCTGTCTGTCTGTCTGTCTGTTTGAGGGTGGAGGTTCTGGAGATAGTGGACAGGAGCCAAGCAGCAGCCTTGATCCTTAAGCAGCCCAAAGGAATGAGATTCCCCCTGGCCTATCCGACCAAGGACCCAGCTGCTGGCAGGAGAACCTCAGGTTAGGGTAGCCAGATAATCTGTTGTCCAAACCAGGACATGGCTCAGAGTGAATGGAATCACTGCTAATAATTACACTGGAAGAACAGGCACAAACCAGGATCATCCCGGGCCAGCTGGAACATGTGGCCATCCTAGCTGGAGGGTTCCAGGGTAAGAAACACCTAGAATTAAGAGGTCCTGGCATTCAGTTGGGCAACAAGATTTTATTTCAGGTGGAGGAATGGCATCATCCCCCAGGAGCCCTCCTATAGCAGGCAGCCAAGAGGTTTTCAAGCCCCAGCTCACATCCCCAAGGGTGAGAACCAACTTTCTTGTCCAGCAAGACCTGCTACATAATTTGTGGAACCTAGTGCAAAATGAAAATGCAGGACTCCACATTCAGAGACTATTAAGAATTTCAAGACAGCGACAGCAGAGCATTAAAATCAGGGGTGAGGCCCTTCTGAGCCTGAGGCCCTGTTACAGGGCCTGTGCCCATGAGGCTGGCTGCTCCCTAGGCAGCCTGTGCCATGTTTGAAGAGCGCAGACCTAGAAAGTACATTCCCTCTGGTTGCCTCCTGCCTACTTGCTTGCATGTTTGCTTCAATTATATTTTTAATGTAATATCTTGAATGTGTCATATGCTCACTTGGTTCAAAAGTTAAACAACATAAACTGCTATATTGTTGAAAAGTGTTAGTTCCACCTCTCCCCACCACGTTTTCCAACACCCCTTATCCCCTTCCCATAGATAACTACTTTTTGGTTTTTTGTGTATCCTCCCAGTTTTTTTTTCTGCAAATAGAAGTCTGTATTTTTGCCTTTCTACCTTTTTTAAATTTCAGAGATTGTATACTAAACAGATCTTCTGTGCCTGGCATCCAGTAGAGTAACCACCCCAACTCTGCTCACCACCTTTGGAACAAGGCCAGTTCTTCCCTGGAAAAGCCCTGCAGAGATATAAACACAGAGTCTAAACTACCACCCACTCCACTTCCTCCAGCCTCAGCTTCTTTTATCTAGACTATTCCTTCAGCCATGCCTCACAGAGTGTGATGTCTGAACTGTTCCTGTTTGCTTTCTGAATGTGTGAGGTCCAAAACTTGCCAATTGACCCACCAAAGGTGCTCTGCTCTGCTCAGAGCAGAAAAAAAAAGATCTCCTCCATCATTTTCATCACCTGACCTCAATGCATCCCTCTTAATGATAATTATAATAACACTGGAAATGTATTCCATGCCAGGAACCGTGCTATGCACCTACAAACATCACATTGATTCTCATGACAACTCTGGGAGATAGGTCTTAGAGTCCCTCCTTTACTGATGAGGCAGTAAAATAACGTCCAAAAGGTCACCTAGCAAGTAAATGTTGAAAGTATTCAAACCGAGGTTTGTCTAACTCTAAATCATGTTCTTGACAAGTCCACAGCCTTATCTCCCTCTCAATCACTTTGGGGTCTTTTGGTGCCCCAGGTAATGGGACTGACAGCTGAATGCTTCCCCCAAAGACTTCCTCACACACATGCTGTTGACTATGAACTTTCATTTGGCTGGCTTTTCCTGGGCATGGTGACCACTGTTTTTTTTTTTATTATCTGTCATGTTATTTAAGAGTCTCTACCTTGACTTTCAAGGTAATCTCATTTCCATGCTTTAAATATCAACCAAATGTTTATCTTTAGCCCAGACTTCTCCTCCAAATTCTAAACTTCTATTTCCAACCATTTGTTGACATCTCTGCTTGAATGACATCTCTGTGTAGCCTCTCAAATGTAACATAACTAAAACAAAACTCATAATCATGACCCCAAATCCAGTATTTTTCCAAAGTCTTCCCCATATCAGTAAATAGAATGATCTACCCATTCACCCAAGTTAGAAACTCATGTCATGTTTGATTCTTGTCTTTCCTTCAGCCTCTACGTCCAAATCACCAACAAGTCCTGTTGAGTTCACCTCCAAACATGTTTCCCAGGTTCACGTTTCTGTCTATTCGTAACCTTAAGTCAAGTCCCCGGCTTCTCCCATCTGAGCTGCTGGGCTATCCTGTTTACACTTCTCCTTGTTTCCATTCTTGCCCACTGTACAGTAGACCTTGGAGAGCATCGATGTGTTCCAGTTAAAACCTTCTCTTTATTCCTAAAATAAAGTGCAGAGCACTGACCATGCTTGCAAGACTCCCATGTCTGTGATCCACTCTGGCTCACTTCCTACCCTTCTACTCACCATGCCGCAGCCACATTCTCAGTGCCTTTGTCACATCAAGCTCGTCCTTGCCTTTGCCCTTTACACACAGGCTGTTCCCCTTCCTGGAATGCTCTTCCATCTGCTTTTGGTATTCTTTAAGCCCAACCTAACTCACTATCCTGAGGGGCCTTTTCTGACCACTTTATCTGAATCAATGCCTTGGTATCCTTTCTCAAGGTGTCCTACTTATTGGCACCTGACAGAGCACTTATGACCATTCATTTTGGTTGTTTTGCTTAGTTTATTGTCTGTCTCTTCACCAAACTAGAAACTCCATCAAAGTAGAAACCATGTCTTTTTCATGCACTGCGGCATGTCCAGCAGTAAGCATAGTGCCAGACATAGTGCAGCAGACTCTCAAGGACTGGGGAATTCTTTCTTCGCCTTTCTCTGGTTCTTCCCCATAATAGGCTTTACTAGAAAGCTACAGTATAATTTTTATTACTTGTTGTTTTAATTGAATAGGTTTTGCACTGTGGGAGAGTTGAACAATAAAAATATTTCTTAGAAGACATACACATCGGCTTTTTTTCCCTCTTCTTCTCTTATGAAATCAGCAGTGTAGTTTTTCTCTATTGGCTAGTGATCCACAATAGAAAATGGAAAGAGGTGGCCACTAGCGTTTCTTGTACCTAGAGAGGCAGTAGAGCATCATTTGAGAATGATTCATGGAGTCACTTAGTGCAGCAAAGGTGTCTGAGATTATAGTGGCTCAGACCATGAACTTGGAGCCGGACTGCCTGGGTTCAAATCCCAGCTCTGATTCAATTCTTCATCCCTACAATGAGTTGGTAAAAAGCAATGCCCGCCCTCTGTGGTTGTTGTGAGGGTTTCATGTGTTAACACACAGGGCCTGGCCAGCAGTAAGTCATTAGTGAGTACTAGCATCATTACCATGCTGAGCTTCTTACAGAAATTTCTTTTTCCCAGCAGCCTAATGAGATATTTATATTTCAGATTAGTTCAACTAACATTTCCTATGACCCTCTGCCAGGGCCTGGAGATACAGGGATGAATGGATCCTAAAGGGACTCCCAATTTCTTAGGAACACTGTACAACTATTTAGAGTGAAACAGTGAAGTTAGTGCAGGGCCAGAGGCGTGTCCAGGGAGGGGAGCATTTCATCCCATGAAAACCTATCTGAAATCCACTGCCCTTAACCCTCCTGGTTATAAAAGTCGCCGCCCTTGGCCGAGGCTGCAGCCATGGTATATTAAGGCACTCTTGCCCACTTTTGCCCATCTTCTTGTCTCCTAGAGCCTGCTTTCTCTGTGGTTATAATAGCAAGTGAAATGCAGTTCTCCCTGAAAACAGTCCTGTTCGTACATTACCCAGGATCCTGGAACGGCTGCCTCACTCTCAGAGGCAGAGAGCCCTGTTTCAGGGAGAACTGAAAAGAGTCCTGGTGGCGTCTGTGCAAGAAGACCATTTGGGGCCTAATGAAGTGCAAAGGCATTTTGTGCCCTCAGCCCGGGAGTGCAGCAGTTACTGGTTGCTGAAGGCAGACATTAAGGAGAACCATTTTAATTGATTAGAATGTGCATATGTTGTATTGGTTTCGTCTGAGGGCATTTTGGAACAAATAGCACTGTCATTGTGGGCCTTAATTAGATAATAAATTAATAGATAAATGAATTCCAAAGCTCCAGTGGCCTCTCCTACCCCTGTGCCAGCAGTAGCACCAAGATAGAGGCTTTCTCTCCATCACCAGGGAGGTGTGTGGAGGGAGAGGGAACTGGTTGCCCCTGGGCTATGGCTCCAAACGTTCTCTTGGCTCAGGCATCATGAAGGTAACATCTAAGTTAGATGCCAAGGAAAAGGGCAGCTTTTCATTACAGTCACAATGGCACAGGATATGAGTCCCAGGCTCACTAACTTCTTTGGTATCTATTCTTTTAACAAGTGTTTGTGGACTGTCTACTGTGTACCAGAGACTGTGCCAGGCTCTGGGGATACACATAGCAAGAGTTCCTGCCCAGAGAAATCAAATCAATGAGAATGTCATAGACTTTGTTAGGTAGTCAAAAAATGACTATAGAGAAATAATTAAGAGGGGCAAATTGGGAATACAAGAAAGGAGAGTGAGCAAAGAAGGAGGGTGGACTTTTAAAGAATGGTTAGAAAAGTGGCTCAGCTGTACCTGAGGGCCTTGAGGGGCTACTGTCAGGGCCTGGGCTTTGGCTGCGATGGAACTGAAGAGCCTTTGGAGGGTGCCCAGCAGAGGTGCTGTTATACTTCCTCTAGGACTTCCTCGTCTGTAATTACAGGGTGCGTTAGGTCTGGAATGGCTGGCTCATGGCAGGAAAGGCATTGGGTGATCATAGCCCTCTTTCCCATGAGCCCAATTTGGCCTTGGAATCTTGCTCATCCAGCCTTCCAGGAGCTCTACCAGTCTCTCCCTGTTGGCGCTCCAGAGGAATGTGAGATTCCAGTCACTTCCCCACCCCACCACTGGGCTGCTGGTCTGTGCCAGGGTGCACCCATGGGGCATATGGAAAGGCAGTGGGCCTGGTGCCTGCCCAGAGAACACAGTGAGGGGGTTGGGGGAAGGAGCTTCAAAATATAACAAGAGGACAAGTGTGATAAGCACCATAGAAAGATGTAAGGGGATTAATTCTGCCAGGGAGAGGGGCACAGAGAGCTTCCCAGGGGAGGCAAATTGGAGGGTATCTGGAAGGATAAGTAGGTATTAACAGGGAAGATCCTGAAGAGGTATCATGAGGAATGCAGGGAGGTGGAAAGGGGTGGAGAATCTAAGTCAGGAAATATGGGAAGTGCTTAACCAGAGCTATCGAGTCCCCTGAATGTTTGCCATTCCCTGAAAGTCTGAAAGAGGCACCATAAGATCAACCATGCTGAGTGTATTAAGATAACGCCAGTTGTTAGTAGGAAAGCCTCTTCCGAGGACTGCATCAATCTTATTCGTGCCTCAGTCTGCTGTAGGGTTCCTGATAGCTGACAACATTTCTTTATATTGGGGATCATTGAGAAACCCAAACTCCTTATCCCCTGTGGCTCTTCAATCCCCTGGAGCCTCAGTGTCATCTGAAAAAGAGGCATCAAGAATGAAGGCTACTTTTTAGCCATCTAGGATGAGGACAATCACACCCCTTTTGTTAGTTCTGTGACATAGAGTGCACTGGTGCCATGGAGCTGCCAGGAAAGCTGGGAAAGGTGGGCCTCACTGAGCAGCCACTCTCAGCCCCAGGTCAGTGTCTGCAGGGAAGAGCATACTTGTAGCCGACAGTGAGCACCTCTCCCTGGTGAATATGCTGTAAACTCAGGAAACATCATCCTGTGCCACCTCCCACACCTCATTCAGCACCGCAAACTACCTTGATAAGAATTATGATCCTTCACGTTTTCAGAAAACTTTGTCATTTCTTAAGAACTTGGAGATAACTTCAGATTGATGAGCATTTATTAAGCACCCACTTTGTGTCAGTGAGAAAATTGCCTTGATTTTCTCCTCTGGAAACAAGGGTACTCTCCGGGGCTCAGGGTTATTACAAGGATCAAATGGGGGAAGTGCCTGGCACATGGTAGGTTGCTTAGTAAGCACCAACACTCATCTTCCACGTTTCAAGCTTTTCCAGGCGAGATCCTCAGAGTAGATCGGATGGTCTGGCAGCCTGCTCTCTTCTTCAGGACCTTGACTTGGAAAACCTTGCCCTACCACAAGGCATAGATTATAATTGCAGAGATGAGGCCATCAGGGGAAAACTGAATGCACAGGGCTTAAAATAGAGGCCACTCTCATTGTGACTTTTCTCTTTCTTTATTTTTTTTATTTATTTTTTATTTTTTAAAGATGGGGGTTTCACCATGACGGCCAGGCTGGTTTTGAACACCTGACCTCAGGTGATCCACCCACCTCAGCCTCCCAAAGTGCTAGAATTACAGGCGTGAGCCACCGCGCCCAGCTTGACTTTTCTGAGTCTTTCTAACTCAAATATCTGGAAATTGTGCTGATCAAATTCAACTTTGCGTTCCCGAGGACAGGGGAGCCAGTCTCATTTCTCTGGAGGCGTGTGCTATGGGCCTTTGCTCCTCCTTGATCCTCCCAGGGCTGGCAGTGTGGATTGCAGTTTGTCCCAAGGGCCCTAGCAGGCCACTTGGCTACTGCCCACCAACTTTTACACAAAGATGCATGGAGGTGGGAAGTAGGCTGGGGGTCCTTCCAGGAAAAAGTGGGTTGCATCTAAAGAAAGGAACTGAGGAAGGAACCATATCAGGATTTAGTCTGAATCAGAATGACAGAGTCATCAAATTTTTGAAAAGGCAGTAAGAAGAGATGGGCAGCCTCCCCTCATGAGGAAATTGCACACTCTTCTTTATGCTTGATGACTGTGCTAGTGATTCCAGTTGTAATATTCATCTGCATTACATTATTTCTGGCTGTAAGTCTCTCCCAGCAGGTGGGGCAGTGAGGAAAAGATGGCATCAGGTATAAGCCATCTCCATGAAGCTGGATATGGCTGCAAGCAAGGGGGGTACAGACCCCCACTGTGGTTCCAACCAGCAGCCTGTTCCTGGAGAGGAGGAAGAACATAGCAGAGGATCTAGCCCACAGCCCACACTTGGGAACCTGGGCACATAAGCCAAGAACCTCAGGGAGGTCAGTCTTGGAAGTGGGTCTCACAGAAGCAAGGCAGGACTCAATTCAAAGGGTCTTGGACAGGCAACCAGAACAGGCACCCAGAAACAGGACCAAGGCCAAGACAGGTCTGGGAACTGGGACTCAGAAATTCCCATGTGAGAGCTTTGGAAAAATGAAGATACCTGGAAGGACACAGTCCCTGCTGTGACTCTAACAGAGAATAACTCAGAGGCCCAGGCATCAGCGTAATAGGGAGCTAGAGTGAGAACAGTGCCCAGCCAATAAGGGAGCAGGCAGAAAGCTGAGCGAGCACCCTTTCGGGAGCAGGGTGGGGAAAAGCCCAGGGGTGGGCCCATCTGTTCTGGATTCAGGTAAGGTTTTTCGTTTTTCCCTTTCTAAAGCATAGATTCAGGGTAGGTTTCACAAAGAAAACATTCTAAGCAGGCTTAATAAGGACGACTGGAGAAGGGAACACATCTACACATCAAGCATTCTACCATGTATTTTGTTTCTCACATGTGACCCAGTGGCCTATTCTAAAGATCAGAGTACTAAGGCCAGAGAATAAAGTAACTTGCTCAAGGACCCACAGCTGGTAAGGGACAGAGTCTGACTCTAAAGCCTGTCTTCTTTCTCCTAAACCATTGTGGACAGGTGCTAAAGTGGGGCTTTCTGCTGGGACCTTTGCTCTGTCCTTCCCTTGCTCTCCTGTCCCCTAGAACCCTGATATGGTTTGGCTATGTCCCCACCCAACTCTCATCTTGAATTCCACCTGTTGTGGGAGGGACCTGGTGGGAGGTAATTGAATCATGGGGGCAGGTCTTTCTCCTGCTATTCCCGTGATAGCGAGTAAGTCTCACGAGATCTGATGGTTTTATAAGGGGGAGTTTCCCTGCACAGCTCTTCTTTGCCTGTCACCATCGATGTAAGACATGACCTGTTCCTCCTTGCCTTCCACCATAATTGTGAGGCCTCCCCAACCATGTAGAACTGTGAGTTCATTAAACCTCTGTTTCGTTATAAATTATCCAGTCTTGGGTATATCTTTATTAGCAGCGTGATAACAGACGAATACACACCCTAAGGAAAACTTCCCCAGAGCAATGGAAGCCCAGTGAAGACTTCTGGACTCCCTGGCCTCTCCAAGTCTCCTCTGAGCTCCAGTGGCCCAAAGTACTTATTCTGTATTCCTCAGAGTACTTACAATGCCCCCTTCACAGCCCATCTCCCCACAGACTGTGAGTTCCTTTGCAACAGGAACCATATTTTTAATTTCATGTGCTGGTGCTTTGCACATGAAAAGTATCATGTAAAGGTAGGCAGGTAGGTAAGGAGGAGGACAGGAAAAACTGGGTCTATTAGTCTGTTCTCACACTCCTAATAAAGACATATCTGAGACTGGGTAATTTATAAAGGCAAGAGGTTTAATTGACTCACAGTTCCATATGGCTGGGGAGGCCTCAGAATCATGGCAGAAGGCAAATGAGGAACAAAGTTGGGTCTTACATGGTAGCAGACAAGAGAGCATGTGTAGGGGAACTCTTAAAAACTGTCAGATCTCATGAGACTTATCACTGCCACAAGAACAGCGTGGGAAAAACCCAGCTCCATTATTGAATTACCTCCCACTGGGTCCCTCCCATGAAATGTGGAGATTATTACAATTCAAGGTGAAATTTGGGTGGGGACACAGAGTCAAACCATATCACTGGGATATAAAGACATTGAGGTGTTCAGGGAAAAGCCTACACTGGGAGCAGGAGACTTGGATGCCAGACTAGCCCTGCCACTGACTTTCCCCAAGACCTTGGTCAGGTCCCTGCCCTCTCTGGGCCTCAGTTTCCTCATCCATAAAATAGAGATGTTCAACAAATGATTGCTAGGATCCTCTCAACAACACTGTGTGATCCTATGGCCTAAGAGGCAGGGTCCCAGGGTTCAAAAACCAACCATAATGCTCTGTAGAATTAAAGAACCTGAATCTCAGGTGTTGGGCCAAGCCCCTCACAAATGGTGTTTATTACCCCCTTCCTTGGACTCTAGTCACAGGTGTACTTGTTTTATTTCCAAGTAGGCTGTAAGCTTATAAAGGACTGTGTCTTACTCATCTCCACATTGCCAGATTCTGGGCACATGGGGTCAGGCTCCTAAGAACAATAAAATACTTGCTTGAGTGCCTGAAGCTATGTTTGGGCCCAGTTGAGGTACCCCACATACCTAATGAAAGCTCAAACACCAAACCTCCACCACCAAAAACTGGTGCCTGGGACAACCTTGGGGTAACCATTGTACAACTAAAAATGAGTAACTAAAAACTTGTATGTGTCCTGCCTGGTTAAGGTAAGGGTTAGTGTTCAGGCTGGGCTTGAAAAGTTTTCCAGGAATAACAAATGGGTAAAAATATTTTTGTAATAAACATGGCAGACAATCCTTTGTATAATAAACAGGAAAACACTAAGACTCTACAGAAGAATGCAGATAGATGATGCACAAATGAGCAAAATGTTCAACTTTGCTATTAATTAAAAAATGCAAACTAAATCACAATGAGATGGCATATTTTACTTAGCAAATTGCATAGAAGATATGTTTATATTAAAGATCTCAGTGTTGGCAAGGGCTTGGTGATACAGACAGTCTCATGGAGGGTGGATGGAAGTATAAACTGATCACCTTTATAGAAAACAAGTTGGCAATATATATCAGGACACTTTAAAATATGTCCATCCCTTGACCCAGTTATTCTGTTTCTAGAAATCTATTCCAAGATTCTCATTCGAAATAGGATCAAAGCTTTATGTTGCCAGATGTTTATGATATCATTATTTATAATCACAAAAAACAAAAATCAGAAACCAGTTCCATATCCCACAATATGGAAAACAGTACTACCACTTTATGGCACACCAACGTACTGGAATATTATAAAGTTACTTAAAATCAGTTCTACAAAGAGGCATTCATGGCTTCAAAGTGTTTATCATAAAATGTTAAGCAAAAGTTATAAAACTGTATCATAGCTATGTCCAAACTATGTCAAAAATATATACAACAAAATGTTCATAGTGTTGGGTGAATGATGTCATTATAGTTCATTTTCTTTCTTTTCAAAATTTTATTATTTTATTTTTAAAATGCATGCTTTCAAAGAAAAGAAGGGAAGGAAAGTTTGCTGGCAGCCAGAACGGGTAGGACCCATTTGTCTTTGCAATCACCAGGGACCGCCTGCTAAGGAAGCCCGTTAAAACCGGGGTGGCGGAGCCCCTGTGCTGAAATCGCTCTGTCTCTGGAGCATATTTTTTCTTTACTGAGGAAATTGCTTTCCATAAAATCAGCTCTCTGACACCTCTGAGTACCAGGGAACCATGCAAGCCCGCTTTCCTGGGGACATTCTCTAATGGGGAACTCCATCACGTTCCAGCTTGGTGCTTCCAACGAATCCCAGCCAGCCATAAAAATTTTTAGCACCCTGTATGCAAGACTGATTCTGGCGGCCTCATAAAAATCCCATTCACCCACCAAGAGCTGCAGTTCTAAAACTCTCAAGTCCCCTGCTGTTTTAAACCCAGTGGCTTTGCGCATTGCTAAGTGACGCCTTGTAGAACTCCACACATCAAGTCAGGACAAGGATCTAGGGCAGAGCTAGTGGGGAAAAAAAAAAAAACAGGAAGACATGGGCCTGTGCCGAGTGTGCAGTGCACAGTCACAATAGAGAGCCACCTTCTCCCTGTTCTTTCAGGAAGGTACATGGAGTTGGACAAGCAAGGAGAG
Organism: Sapajus apella; assembly: GCF_009761245.1. Lineage (NCBI taxonomy): Eukaryota > Metazoa > Chordata > Mammalia > Primates > Cebidae > Sapajus > Sapajus apella. The sequence continues at coordinate 22,275,256 of NW_022436974.1, forward strand.
GAGTTAGGGAAAATGGCTTATCCTTCAAGAAGAAAAAGGGTGTTGGGTGTTGTGGAGAGTGTTGGAAGAGGAGCCACTTTGGCTAGAGTGCTCTTTTCCTGTCTGCCCCTAGACAGGCAGGGAGGAGGCCCAGACTAGTGGACACCCCAGCCCCCTGGAAGGAGCCTCCCTTACTCCTTGTCTCAGGAAGAGGTCTCAGCAGCCTCTTTAGCAGCCACCAGACCTAAGGATGGGTCAGGAGTCCATTGCCTGCATACAGTTTGCAGCACCCCAGTGGACACCTGACACAGCTGCTGCTTTCCACACTAACAGGGCTCCAAGAGGTCTGGGTTCTACACTCTGCTTAGCCCCCAGGCAGCTTTGTCATTCCAGGGAAATCATTTACATGGTCTCTCTCTCAGCTCTGGTTTTCTCATCTGGAGAGTGAGGATTATAAACTCCCGTCTTCCCCCTGCTACTGCTCCCCTCCAATCCCACACTCTTTCTACCCATCGTATTAAAATATTATCACAGACTATTTCCATACTCCAGTCAAGAAAAACCATTCAAATAGCATTTAGCACTGTATTAGGGTTCTCCAGAGAAATACTGCCAATAGGATGTCTGTATTTATAGAAAGAGGTTTATTTTAAAGAATTGGCTCACATGATTATGGAAAAGTCCAAACTCTTCAGGGTAAGCTGGCAGGCTTGGAGCCCAAGAAGAGCCAATGTTGCTGTCAAGTCCAAAGGCCATCTGCTGCAGGGTTTCCTCTTCTTTGGGGGAGGTTCAGTCTTTTGTTGTATTCAAGCCTCCAACTGAATGAATGAAGGCCGCCCACATGAAGGAGGGTAATCTGCTTTGCTCAAAGTCCACCAATTTAAATGTTATTCTTGTTCAAAAGCACCCTCACAGAAACATCCAGAATAATGTTTGGCCAAATATATGCGCACTGTAGCCCTGCCTAGTTGACACATAAAAATTAACCATCACAAGAACTCATCTTTTAAGCTTCTAAGAAAATTCAATGTTCCATGTGCTTTTTCACATTCAGAGTTCTCTGCAGCTCTATTCTTTGTAACAAAAGATAGCAAAGTTTCTGATGTAGGCCTCAAGGCCTGTGCCTGTATTTCTAAATTTGGTGGATATATATCCCAGGCCTGATGTACACTATGTGGCTTTGGGTGGTGATTGACTTATCTGTGCCTTAGTTATTTATCTAGTGTGTTAAATAAGAGAAGCATGCCTACCTCATAGAGTTTTGATGAAGATTCATAGGGATCAAATATTAAAATGCCTTGTGTGATACCTAACCAAGGTTCTGAACTTAGTAAATGAGCCTGCCCTGTACTTGCCTCCCTTCAGAGTATTGCTAGAGCATCACATGTAGATCTGTGTATCTCATAGCTGTCCTATTAAGTGTCTAGGGTCATGTAAATGAATACTCCATCTTATAGTTTCTGACACTGACCATCAGCCAACTTAAAGGTCTCCCAGTAGGTAAGATGCCACCCATTTTCTTGGGCTTGAGACTTCTAATTGAAGGTAGAAAGGGAGGTAGTGATTCGGGGGAAGAATAGAGGTGGTAAGGACAGCATTCTGATGACCTCAAAAAGCAAGTATTCCACTCCCAGGAGAGGGATAGCTTCCATCACCTGGCTGTAGGCCATGTTTTGCTGAACAAGAAAGTGGGTAAAGAGGTCCCATATTTCTTTTTGATGATGATTTCTAATGTAATTCTATTGCTGTGAAAAAATATATATTCTGTATGATTTCAGACTTTTTCTTGACTTGGCTCTCAGCTTAGACGTTGTTAGTGTACATAAATGCCACCCATTTTTGTACATTGATTTTGTATCCTGAAACTTTGCTGAAATTATTTATCAGATCTAGGAGCTTTTTGGCAGAAACTACGGAATTTTCTACGTATAGAATCATATTATCTGAAAAAAGGGATAGTTTGACTTCTCTACCTATATGTATGCCTTTTATTTATGTCTCTTGCTTGATTGCTCTGGCTGGGACTTCAAGGCCTATGTTGGATAGGAGTGGTGACAGTGGCCATACTTTTCTTTCTCTGGTTCTCAAACAAAATGCTTCAAGTTTTGCCCTGTTCAGGACGATGGGTTTGTCATAGATGGCTCTTAAGACTTTGAGGTATATTCCTTCAATGCCTAGTTTGTTGAGGGTTTTTAACATGAAGCGATGTTGAGTTTTATTGAAAGCTTTTTCTGCATCTGTTGATATAATCATGTGGTTTTTGTTTTTAGTTTTGTTTATGTGATGAATCACATTTCGTGGCTTGCATATGTTGAACCAATGTTGCATTCCAGGGATAAGCTTAATTGATCATGGTGGATTACCTCTTTGATGTGCTTCTGGCTTTGGCTTGCTAATATATTGTTCAGGATTTTTGCAGTTATATTCATCAAGGATATGGCCTGAAACTTTCTCATTTTCTCTGCCAGATTTTGGCATCGGGGTGATGCTGGTCTCATAGAATGGGTTAGGGAGGAATTCCTCAATTTCTTTTTCAAGTTTTTGGAATAATTGCAGCAGTAATGGTACCAACTCTTCTTTTTACATCTGGCAGAATTCAGCTGTGAATCCATCTGGTCCTGGGCTTTCTGGTGGCTAGACTTTTTATTACTGATTCAATTTCAGGATTCATTAATAGTATATTCAGGTTTTCAATTTCTTCCTGGTTCAATCTTGGGAGATTGTATGTTTTGAGGAATTTATGAATTCCTTCTTAATTTTCTAGTTGTGTGCATAGAGGTATTCATAGTAGTCAGAAGTTTTTTTGGTATTTCTATAGAATTTGTAGTAATGTCACCTTTGCCATTTCTGCTGGCATTTATTTGGATCTTCTCTCTTTTTTTCTTTCTTAATCTAGTTAGAAGTCTAGTCCGCCTTACTTTTATCAAAAAACCAACTCCTAGATTCATTGCTCTTTTATATGATTTTTTTTTCATCTCAATTTCCTTCCATTCAGCTCTGATGTTGGTTATTTCTTGTCTTCTGTTGGCTTTGGAGTTGGTTTGCTCTTGTTTCTGTAGTTACTGTAGGTGTGATTTTAGGTTGTTAATTTGAGATCTAATTTTTCAATACAGGTGTTTAGCAGTATAGCCTTTCAATTTAACAATGTTTTAGAGATTCTGATATGTTGTATCTTTGTTCTCATTAGTTTCAAAGAATTTCTTGATTTCTGCCTTAGTTTCATTGTTTACACATAAGTTACTCAAGAACAGGTTGTTTAATTTTTATTTCATTCCATGTAATTGTATGGTTTTGAACAATCTTCTTAGTATTGATTTGAGATTTTATTGTGCTGTGGTCCAGTAGCATAACTGGTATGCTTTTGGTTTCTTTTAATTTGCTGATGATTGTATAGTCGATTTAGAGTATATGCTTGTACAGATGATAAGAATTTATATTCTATTGGTTTGGAGTGGAGAGTTCTATTGATATCTGTTAGATCCATTTGGTCAAGCATTGAATTCAGATCGTGGATCTCTTTGTTAGTTTTCTGCCTTGGTGATCTGTCTCATACTGTCTGTGGGACGCTGACAGCTCCCAGTATTATTATCTATTTGCCCAACTCTCTTTCTAGATCTCTAAGAATTTGCTTCAATAATCTGGGTGTTTCTGTGTTGGGTGAATATATATTTGGGATAACTAGGCTTTCTTGTTGGATTGAACTGTTTATCATTATGTAATGCCCATCTTTGTCTTTTTTGATCATTGTTGGTTTAAAGTTTTTTGTTTTTCTGAAATTAGAATAGCAACAGCTGTATTTTTCTGTTTGCTTGCTAGATTTTTCTCTATTCCTTTACTTGAAGACTATAGGTACCACAGCATGTGAGATGGGTCTCTTGAAGACAACATACAGTTGGTTCTTGCTTCTTTATCCACATTGCTACTGTGTGCCTTTTAACAGGAGGCATTTAGCCCATTTACATTCAAGGATAATATTGATATGTGCAGATTTGACCCTATCATTGTGTTCTTAGCTGGTTATTATGCAGACTTTACTGCGTTTTTGCTTTATAGTGTCAATGGTCTATGTACTTAGGTGTGTACATAGACCATTAGGGATGGTCATCTTGTATAGTATCTAGCAGTTACTGAAGACCAGTAATGTTCTAGTCTTTCCATATTTAGCACTCCCTTACAGGCCTCTTGTAAGTTAGGTCTCATGGTAGCAGATTCCCTTAGCATTTGCTTGCCTAAAAGTATTTTATTTCTCCTTTGCTTATGAAGCTTAGTTTGGCTGGATATGAAATTCTTATTTGAAATTTTTTTTCTTAAAAAATGCTAAATATAGGCCCCCAGTTTTAGGCTTGTGGAATTTCTGCTGAAAGGTCTGCTATTAGCCTGATGGAGTTCTTTTTGTAGGTGACGTGCCCATTTTCTTTAGCTGCCTTAAATGATTTTTTTTGTTTTGTTTTGTTTTTTTTTCATTTTCACCTTGGAGAATCTGAAGACTATGTCTCTTTGGGATGGCCATCTTATATAGTATCTGGCAGGGATTATCTACATTTTCTGAGTTTAAATGTTGGTCTCCCTAGTGAGGCTGGGGAAAATTTCCAGGGTGTTATCCTCAAATATGTTTTCCAAGTTGCTTGCTTTCTCTTCTCCCAGCGATGACAATGACTTACAGATTTAGCCTCTTTACATGAATCCGTATTTCTCAAAGGCTTTGTTCATTATTCTTTCTTCTTTTTTCTTTATTTTTATCTGAGTTATTTTGAGGAACTAGTCTTCAAGCTCTGTCATTCTTTCCTTAGCTTGGTCACTTCTACTGTTAATACTTGCAATTGTATTATGAAATTCTTGAAGTGAGTTTTTCAGCTGTATCAAATCAGCTCTATCAGATCAGTTTGGTTCATTTCTTTTTTTTTTTTCTTAATAACATAAATGTTGATCAACACATATTTTGTATGTTATGTGTATCATACAGTGTATTTTTTGCTTTTTCTTTTTCTTTTTTTCTTTTTTTTAATTTATGTTTTTTTTTAATTGCATTTTAGGTTTGGGGGTATATGTGAAGAACATGCAAGATTGTTGCATAGGTACACACAAGGCAGTGCGATTTGCTGCCTTCCTCCCCATCACCTATATGTGGCATTTCTCCCCTTGCTATCTCTCCCCAACTCCCGACCCCGCACTGTCCCTCCCCTATTTCCCTCCGACAGACCCCAGTGTGTGATGCTCCCCTCCCTGTGTCCATGTGCTCTCATTGTTCAACATCTGCCTGTGAGTGAGAACATGCAGCGTTTGATTTTCTGTTTTTGTGTCAGTTTCTGAGAATGATTGTTTCCAGGTTCATCCATGTCCCTACAAAGGACACAAACTCATCGTTTTTGATGGCTGCATAGTATTCCATGGTGTATATGTACCACATCTTCCCTGTCCAGTCTGTCATCAATGGGCATTTGGGTTGGCTCCAAGTCTTTGCTATTGTAAACTGTGCTGCAATGAACATTCGTGTGCATGTGTCCTTATAGTAGAATGATTTGTAATCCTTTGGATATATACCCAGTAATGGGATTGCTGGGTCAAATGGAAGTTCTATTTCTAGGTCCTTGAGGAAGAGCCACACTGTCTTCCACAATGGTTGAACTAATTTACACTCCCACCAACAGTGCAAAAGTGTTCCTGTTTCTCCACATCCTCTCCAGCATCTGTTGTCTCCAGATTTTTTAATGATCGCCATTCTAACTGGCTGAGATGGTATCTCAATGTAGTTTTGATTTGCATTTCTCTGATGGCCAGTGATGATGAGCATTTTCTCATATGTTTGTTGACCTCATGTATGTCTTCTTTCATAAAGTGTCTGTTCATATCCTTCACCCACTTTTGAATGGGCTAGTTTGTTTTTTTCTTGTAAATCTGTTTGAGTTCTTTGTAGATTCCGGATATCAGCCCTTTGTCAGATGGGTAGACTGCAAAAATTTTTTCACATTCTGTTGGTTGCCGATTCACTCTAATGACTGTTTTTTTTTTGCTGTGCAGAAGCTGTGGAGTTTGATTAGGTCCCATTTGTCTATTTTGGCTTTTGTTGCCAATGTTTTTGGTGTTTTGGTCATGAAGTCCTTGCCTACGTCTATGTCCTGAATGCTATTGCCTAGATTTTCTTCCAGGGTTTTTATGGTGTTAGGTCTTACGTTTAAGTCTTTAATCCATCTGGAGTTAATTTTAGTGTAAGGTGTCAGGAAGGGGTGCAGTTTCTGTTTTCTGCACATGGCTAGCCAGTTTTCCCAACACCATTTATTAAACAGGGAATCTTTTCCCCATTGCTTGTTTTTGTCAGGTTTGTCAAAGATTGGTTGGTCGTAGATGTATTGTGCTGCCTCCGAGGCCTCTGTTCTGTTCCATTGGTCTATATCTCTGTTTTGGTGCCAGTACCATGCTGTTTTGATTACTGTAGTCTTGTAGTATAGATTGAAGTCAGGCAGTGTGATGCCTCCAGCTTTGTTCTTTTTGCTTAGAATTGACTTGGCTATGAGGGCTCTCTTTTGATTCCATATGAAGTTTAAGGTGATTTTTTCCAGTTCTGTGAAGAAGGTCATTGGTAGCTTGATGGGGATAGCGTTGAATCTGTAAGTTACTTTGGGCAGTATGGCCATTTTCACATTATTGATTCTTCCTAACCATGAACATGGAATGTTTCTCCATCTGTTTGTGTCCTCTCTTATTTCGTTGAGCAGTGGTTTGTAGTTCTCCTTGAAGAGGTCCTTTACGTTCCTTATTAGTTGTATTCCTAGGTATTTTATTCTCTTTGTAGCAATTGTGACTGGCAGTTCGCTCTTGATTTGGCTCTAAGTCTGTTACTGGTGTATAGGAATGCTTGTGATTTCTGCACATTGATTTTGTATCCTGAGACTTTGCTAAAGTTGCTTATCAGTTTCAGGAGATTTTGGGCTGAGATGATGGGGTCTTCTAAATAAACAATCATGTCGTCTGCAAATAGAGACAATTTTACTTCCTCCTTTCCTATTTGAATACCGTTTATTTCTTTTTCTTGCCTGATTGCTCTGGCTAAAACTTCCAGTACTATTATTGAATAGGAGTGGTGAGAGAGGGTATCCTTGTCTAGTGCCAGATTTCAAAGGTAATGCTTCCAGTTTTTGCCCATTCAGTATGATATTGGCCGTTGGTTTGTCATAAATATATTTTATTATTTTCAGATACGTTTCGTCAGTTCTTAGTTTACTGAGGATTTTTAGCATAAAGGGCTGCTGAATTTTGTCAAAGGCCTTCTCTGCATCAATTGAGATAATAATGTGGTTTTTGTCTTTGGTTCTGTTTATGTGGTGAATTATGTTATAGACTTGCATATGTTGAACCAGCCTTGCATCCCTGGGATAAATCCTACTTGATCATGGTGGATAAGCTTTTTGATGTTCTGTTGCAATCAGTTGGCCAGTATTTTATTGAAGATTTTTGTATCTATGTTCATCATGGATATTGACCTGAAGTTTTCTTTTTTTGTGTGAGTCTCTGCTGGGTTTTGGTATCAGCATGATGTTGGTCTCATAAAATGATTTGGGAAGAATTCCCTCTTTTTGGATTGTTTGGAATAGTTTCAGAAGGAATGGTACCAGCTCCTCTTTTATGTCTGGTAGAATTCAGCTGTGAACCCATCTAGACCTGGGCTGTTTTTGGGTGATAGGCTCTTAATTGCTACCTCAACTTCAGACCTTGTTATTGGTCTGTTCAGGGTTTCGACTTCTTCCTGGTTTAGGCTTGGGAGGATGCAAGTGTCCAGGAATGTATCCATTTCTTCCAGGTTTACTAGTTTATGTGCATAGAGTTGTTTGTAGTAATCTGTGATGGCAGTTTGTATTTCTGTGGAATTTTTATCGTTTTTATTGCATCTATTTGATTATTCTCTCTCTCTTTTTTTTTTAATTAATCTGGCTAGTGGTCCATCTATTTTGTTGATCTTTTCGAAAAACCAGCTCCTGGATTTACTGATTTTTTGAAGGGTTTTTTTGTGTCTCTATCTCCTTCAGTTCTGCTCTGATCTTAGTTATTTCTTGTCTTCTGCTAGATTTTGAGTTTTTTTGATCTTGCTCCTCTAGCTCTTTCAATTTTGATGATAGGGTGTCGATTTTAGATCTCTCCTTGATTCTCATGTGGGCATTTATTGCTATATATTTTCCTCTAGACACTGCTTTAAATGTGTCCCAGAGATACTGGTATGTTGTATCTTCGTTCTCGTTGGTTTCGAAGAACATCTTTATTTCTGCCTTCATTTCATTGTTTATCCAGTCACCATTCAAGAGACAGTTGTTCAGCTTCCATGAAGCTGTGTGGTTCTGAGTTAGTTTCTGAATTCTGAGTTCTAACTTGATTGCACTGTGGTCTGAGAGACTGTTTGTTATGATTTCCATTCTTTTCCATTTGCTGAGGAGTCATTTACTTCCAATTATGTGGTCAATTTTAGAGTAGGTGTGATGTGGTGCTGAGAAGAATGTATATTCTGTGGAATTGGGGTGGAGAGTTCTGTAAATGTCTATTAGGTTTGCTTGGTGCAGGTCTGAGTTCAAGTCCTGGATATCCTTGTTAATTTTCTGTCTCGTTTATCTGTCTAATATTGACAGTGGGGTGCTAAAGTCTCCAATGATTATTGTGTGGGAGTCTAAGTCTCTTTGTAAGTCATTAAGAACTTGCCTTATGTATCTGGGTGCTCCTGTATTGGGTGTGTATATATTTAGGATCGTCAGCTCTTCTTGTTGCATTGATCCTTTTACCATTATGTAATGTCCTTCTTTGTCTCTTTTGATCTTTGTTGGTTTAAAGTCTCTTTTATCAGAGACAAGAATTGTAACTCCTGCTTTTATTTGCTCGCCATTTGCTTGGTAAATCTTCCTCCATCCCTTTATTTTGAGCCTTTGTGTATCCTTGCATGTGAGATGGGTTTCCTGGATACAGCACACAGATGGGTTTTGGCTTTTTATCCAATTTGCCAGTCTGTGTCTTTTGATTGGGGCATTTAGCCCATTTACATTTTTGGTTAATATTGTTATGTGTGAATTTGACCCTTCCATTTTGATGCTAGCTGGCTGTTTTTCCCGTTATTTGATGCAGATTATTCATTGTGTTGATGCTCTTTACCATTTGGTATGTTTTTGGAGTGGCTGATACTGGTTGTTCCTTTCTATGTTTAGTGCCTCTTTCAGGAGCTCTTGTACAGCAGGCCTGGTGGGGATGAAATCTCTGAGTACTTGCTTGTTCGCAAAGGATTTTATTTTTCCTTCACTTACGAAGCTTAGTTTGGCTGGATATGAAATTCTGGGTTGAAAATTATTTTCCTTAAAGATGTTGAATGTTGGCCCCCACTCTCTTCTGGTTTGTAGGGTTTCTGCTGAGAGATCTGCTGTGAGTCTGATGGGCTTCCCTTTGTAGGTAACCCAATCTGTCTCTCTGGCTGCCCTTAGCATTTTCTCCTTCATGTCAACCCTGGTGAATCTGACAATTATTTGCTTTGGGGTTGCTCTTGAGGAATATCTCTGTGGTGTTCTCTGTATTTCCTGGACTTGAATATTGGCCTGCCTTGCTAGCTTGGGGAAGTTTTCCTGGATAATATCCTGAAGAGTATTCTCCAGCTTGGATTTATTCTCACCGTCACATTCAGGTACACCTATCAAACGTAGATTAGTTCTTTTCACATAGTCCCATATTTCTTGGAGACTTTGTTCATTCCTTTTTACCCTTTTTTCTCTAATCTTGCTTCTCGTTTTATTTCATTGAGTTGATCTTCGACCTCTGATATCCTTTCTTCTGCTTGGTCAATTTGGCTGTTGAAACTTGTGTCTGCTTCGCGAAGTTCTCATGTTGTGTTTTTCAGCTCCATCAATTCGCTTATATTTCTCTCTAAGTTGTTTATTCTTGTTAGCATTTCATCAGTTTTTTCAAGGTTCTTAGTTTCTTTGCATTGGGTTAGAACATGTTCTTTTAGCTTACAGAAGTTTCTTATTACCCACCTTCTGAAGCCTGATTCTGTCAATTCATCACACTCATTCTCCATCCAGCCTTATTCCCTTGCTGGTGAGGAGTTGTGATCCCTTGTAGGAGGAGAGGCATTCTGGTTTCAGGTGTTTTCATCTTGTTTGCGTTGGTTTCTTCCCATCTTTGTGGATTTATCCACCTGTCGTCTTTGTAGTTGTTGACTTTCAGATTGAGTCTCTGAGTGGATATCCAGTTTGTTGATGATGAAGTTCTTTCTTTCTATTTCTTAGTTTTCCTTCTTACAGTCAAGCCCCTCTGCTATAGGACTCCTGAGGTCCACTCCAGGCCCTGCGTGCCTGGGATCACCTGCAGCAGCTGCAAAACAGTAAGGTTTGCTGCCAGTTTCTTCTTCTGCTATCTTTGTCCCAGAAGGACACCTGCCACATATCAGTCTGAGCTCTCCTTTATGAGGTGACACTTTGGATATACAGGGGTCAGGGAGTTGCTTGAGGAGACAGTCTGTCCTTTATAGGAGCTCAAGTGCTGAGCTGTGAGTTCCATTGTTCATTCAGAGCTGCTGGGCAGGTATGTTTAAGTCTGCTCAGCAGAACTCATAAACCCCCTTTTTTAAATTTTTTTTTTCCCCAGGTGCTCTGTCCCAGGGAGTTAGGGCTTTATTTTTGAGTTTCTGTTGTGCTGCTGCCTTTTTTCAGGGCTGCCCTGCCCAGCGAGGAGGCATCCTAGTCACTGTCTGCCTGCAGAGGCTTTGCTGAGCTGCTATGGGCTACACCCAGCTGCCTTGTGAACTTCCCTGCAGTCCTGTTTATACGGGTGTATTTAGAACTGCCTCGGCAATGGCGGCCCACCTCTATAATGGCAGACTCTCTCTGTAATGGCGGGCTGCCTCAGCAATGGCAAACTACCTCCGTAGTGGTGGACTGCCTTGGTAATGGCAGACGCCCCTCCTCCCCAGAGCTGGACCACCCTGGGTTCAGCTGTGCTTGCTGTGAAACTCTCAATCCAGAGCATTTCTGATTGCTGTTTTTTTGTGGGAGTGGGAGCAGCCAAGCCTGATCACCTGGCTCCCTGCCTCAGAGCCTTTTTTTTTTTCTTTTTTAGTTGAATGGTTGACTATCTCCCAGGTGTTCCAGTCACCTGTTGAAAAGGCGCCAGGATCCATGTGATTTCCCATGTAGCAACCCACTGCACCAGCTGGAAAAGTGGCCCCGAGATTCGTGGCACTTTTTTGCCCAGGAATCTCATGGCCTGGCTCCAAGCTTCAGTCCCCTTTTTAAATCAGATGAATGGGTGACCCTGCCTTCCTGGAGCTCCAGTCACCAACTAAAATGGCACCACGCCCCATGTATTTTGTACGGAGAACCGCCACACTGGGGTGCTGGCAAAACAGCCACGCCAGCGAAAACAGCCATGCCAGCCAAACCAGCCACGCCGACAATGCGCGGGGCTCCTCTACCTGGGAATCTCCTGGTCTGTGGGCAATAAAAATCCATCTGGTAATGCGGTGTCCACTCACCCTCGGTGCATTCACTGGGAGCTGCAATCCTGAGCTGCTCCTAATTGGCCATCTTGGATCCCTCTCCTGGTTCATTTCTTAAAATGGCCATTTTGTCTTTCATCTCCTGTATTGTTCTATTATATTCCTTAGAATCCTTGGATTGGGTTTCTTCTGAATCCTGATGATCTCTGCTCCCATTCATAATGCAAATTCTGTTTCTTTAATTTTGGCCATTTCATCCTAAGAATTATTGCTGGGAAACTAGTTCAGTTATTTGGAGATGAGAAGACACTTTGGCTTTTTGAAATGTCAGAGTTTTTGCACACGTTCTTTCTCATCTGTGTGGGCTGATGTTCTTTCACTGTTTAGAGTTGCTATCCTTCCAATAGCTTTTTTAAATTTTATCTTCTTTGATGCCATTGGGTTTTGATTTTGGTATAGGGTGGATTCAGTCAACTAGCCTTGTTTCTGGAAGATTTTAGGGAGCCAAGGCTCAGCTTGGCAGTTTGGGGTTGGGTGCCATCACTCTTGGCCCCTGCCTTTGTTCTTGAGGTTATGAACCTGCTGCATTGGAGGGGCTGAGGTGTTCCCAGTGCACCAGCCACAGCATTCCAATGGGTGGTGCTGGCCAAAGCACTTCACTGGGGCAGTGGCAGCAGGATCCATCCACGTTCACTTGCACATGTCAGCAGCTGCAAGAGCATGGCAGAATACATGTGTTGGCTGGGGCAGAGTACTAGCAGAATTGAAACTGCAACATTCTTGTGTGCACTTGCTCTGGCAGGAGTGGGGTGCTGGCAGGCACAAAGCTGCCAGCCTCTGTGCACAGGTTTATGGAAGGGGTGGCAGTGCAGGGGAGGTACAGGGCCAGTAGTGTTCATATGGGTTTTTATGTCGGCAATGGCAGCACAACCCGATGTATCAGTTGGGGTATGGGGATGGCAGGGTGTGCTCATGCCATTTAGTGCAGTGAGGTATGCTTGTACATATGTGTTGGTGCTGGCAGGAGGGCACTTAGTTTGGACTGGCCCTGTCTTACAAGCAAGACCACCCTGCTCTGTCCAGCTTCACCAGTCCCCCTCAAGGCTAAAGTCTCCCAGACGAGAATAGTGAGCCATGGAGAATGGCCATCCCTGGCCATGCTTTACTGCAGATGTTCCTGCACCAAACCCTTTGGGCTCTGCACAGGCTGGAATCCTGCTCCTACCACGTCTCTAAGCATCTCTCCTTGCCAACTCAAGTGTCCATGGGTTTTAGGAGGTCTCCTGCTGCCAGGATTCTGGAGATTCATGGCAAGAGCATGCTATTCCTTGCCTGTTCAACTCACCCCTTCTCCAGGAGTTGGTGAGGGCCAGGCTGGTGCTCAGTAGCCCCATGCAGGGTTCTCAGCTTCCTCCCCCTTCAGCCCAGCATCTGCATCTTCCCTTCATCCACTATTAGTGCCTTCCCTCTGAAGATCTGCTTAGAATGTATCAGTCTTCCTTATGTCCCAGCCTCTCAGTGGCAGACATTTCTCCTGGCTCCATTCTTTTACTTTGAAGCTGTTCGTGTCTTGCAATCTAAAGCATGTTTCCTTTAGAAAATATATAATTGGGTCTTGCTTTTTTATCTGCTTTCACAATAGCAGCCTTTTGATTGGGTCCTTTAGGCCATATTCAGTGTCATTATTTATATGATTGGATTCACATTAGCCACTTTCCTTTCTTTTTTTTTTTTTTTTTTTTTTTTGAGATGGACTCTCACTTTGTTGCCCAGGCTGGAGTGCAGTGGTGTGATCTTGGCTCACTGCAAACTCCACCTCCCAGGTTCAAGTGATTCTCCTGCCTCAGTCTCCCAAGTAGCTGGGACTACAGGCATGTGCCACCACGCCTGGCTAATTTTTGTACTTTTAGTAGAGACAGGGTTTCACCATGTTGGCCAGGCTGGTCTTGAACTCCTCACCTCAGGTGATCCACCTGCCTTGGCCTCCCAACATGCTGGATTACAGGCCTGAGCTACTGCACCTGGCTTTTCCTATTTGTTTTTTATAACTTCCCTGTCTTCTTTATTTCTCTGTTTCTACTCTACTACCTTTTGTATGTTAAATAAAGTTTTTATGTAGCATTGTAATACCTTTGTTGATTTTTTTTTTAACTCTATTTGGAGGATTTTTTTAGTGGTTGCTCTAGGGAATACAAAATACATTTTAATTTGTCACAGTCTATTTCAGATCTATCCCACCAATTTCACTAAAACATGAAAACTATGCTCTAAGATGGCTCTGTTCCTTTCTTCTTTCTTTGCTATTTCTGTCACATATATATCTATACATGTTAAAAACAACTATTCAGTGTTATTGTTTTACTCAAACTTATATTTTTGAAAGATGTTAAGAGAAGAAATGAGAAAATTTATATTGATAGGTTTATTTTTATTAATGTGCGTATTTTCCATTTCTGATATTTTTCATTTCTTCCTCTGGATTTGAGGGCATCTCAGTATTGTTTCCTTTCAGCTTAAAAGACTTGATTAAGACATGTAAGACAGGTCTCCCAGCAGTAAATTCTCTCAGTCTTTGTTTATCTGAGAATCTCTTTATTTTGCCTTCAGTTTTCAAGGATAGTTTTGCTGGATATAAAATTGTTAATTGACTGTTATTTCTCTAACAGCTCTGATATGCCCTCCATTGTTTAATATGAGAAGTCAGCCATTAATTGTATTGATGCTTTCCTTTTTTTTTTTTTTTTTTTTTGGAAGAGGATGCCAGTTTTATTTAAACACAAAACATGCACATAAGCTGTCTACTCATTTTCTTCACTGCGCAGCCTGGCATTGGGGTTGGTGACTCTGATGGCCAGCTGGGCAGCTCTTTCCATGATGGCTTTAAGATTCTTGGAGGAAACACTGTGAGCAATCTCAGCACAGGGAGATTTGTTGCACATCAGCAGCACTTCCAGCTCCTTCACATTGTGGACCAGAAACTTCTGGAAGCCATTGGGCAGCATGTGCTTTGTTTTCTTCTTCCCATAACCAACGTTAGGCATCAAGATCTGGCCCTTGAACCTTCTACGAACCCTGTTGTCAATACCTTTGGATTTCCACCAGTCACACTTAATTTTGACATACCAGTCTAACTGGTGCCAGATGAACTTCTTGGTTCTCTTTTTGATGATCTTGGGTTTCACAAGGGGTCTAAGGGCGGCCATGATGCCTAGGAGGAGACGGCTGCCACCTCTGTAGGCAGTGCGGAGGAAGAGAGAAGGGACTGTATTGATGCTTTCCTATACATAATGAGCCATTTTTATCTTATTATTTTCAAGATTTTTCTCTCTGTCTTTGGCTTTCAACAGTTTGACTATGATGTATCTCTGTATGGATCTCTTTTCATTTATTTACTAGTGGTGCATTTTGCTTCTTGGATGTATAGACTAATGTTTTCCATCAAATGCAGGGTAGTTTTAGTCATTATTTCTTCAAATATTTCCTCTGCACCTCTCTCTTCTCTTTCTCTGGTTTCTCTCTTTCTCCTCTCCTGGAGCCTTTTTTATATGTTTGCTGTTGTGCTTAATGTTGTCCCACTCTCAGTCAGTTTCTGTTGACTACTTTCCTTGCTAAGTATGCGTCACACTTTCCTGTGTCTTTGTATACATGTCTTGTAATTTTGATTTTATTGTTTAAAACTGGACATTTCAGTTACTATATCATAGCAACTCTCGATTTTAATTTTTCTCTATGAAGATTGTTGTTACTGCTCTCTTTTTCTTTATTGTTTATCTTTGTTTAGAACATGTCTAGACTAAATCTGTTAAATGTTTCTCTCATACAGTGTGACCACTGGTGTCCCTAATCATTTTTTTTTTCTTGTCACTTTTCAGCTTCTGACTGTATAGTTTATTGGTCAACCAGTGATTGGACAGAGACTGTGCTCAAAACACCTGCAGGCGTTTGAGCCAGGTGTCTGCCAATGGAGATGTGAGATGAAGGGAAGTATATTCAAAGTTTAGGTCGTTTTGAAATCTGTCTGGCTTTTGATTTCCACTGGGTCCTTTTACGTCTCCTGTATGTATGCATGTATTCATTTATTCATCCTCAGGGTTAGCCCGAAATATGAGAATAGTCTGGAACCTCTCCAGTCTCTACAATTCATTCACATGTCAGCTAAAATATGCTTGCCCAACTATGACCTTATGCTACTAGAACCATTGGCCCTCCCCACTTACCTGCTGCCAAGAGTCGTTACTTTTACTGACAATGCCATGGCCATGGCCATCCACTGCTGTTTCCATTGACCTCATAGGCCAAGTTGCCAATCCTCATAGTAACCTCATGCTGGCAGTAGCAGCCTCACCCTGGCAGAACTTCTGTGCTGACCAAGGTGTGGTAGAGAGGACAAGCCCAAGATGATAGCACCACTGAATCCCACTGTTCTCACCTAAAATATAGCAGTTTTTCAACTATAATCACTTCTGAGATCATTGTATGCCTTTGGTTAATTTCCAGAACATTAAATAGTTATTTTTATCAGTTTTGTCTAACTTTATAGCTCCTTTTGAGAGGAGATGATTTGCCAACCCCCACATTTGGCCATAGGCCAAAATCCCCGCTATAATTTCTAAAGTCTTCTTAAATCTCTTTGAGTCTAACAACTTCTATGTGAGACTGACAGAGCAATGTTGTTAATGGCATTTCAAAGATAAAATGAAGCTCAGAGAGGTTAAATGACTTGCCCAGTGTCTTCCAGCTTGAAATTGACTGAGCCAGATTTCCAGTCCGGTTTTCCATCTTTCAGTGCTTTTCTACTATACCATGAAGGCTGGGTGTGGTTCCATTGAGCATTGAGCAAAGAAGCTATCTTAATCAGCTTGGGTTGCCATAACAAAATACCATGGACTAGTGGCTTGAACAACAGACATTTATGTCTCACATTTCTCGAAGCTGGCAAGTCCAAGATCAAGCTGCCAGCAGATTTGGTTTTTGGTGAGGGCATACGTCCTGGCTGATAGACAGCTGCCTTTTCAGTATATGTTCACATGGCCTTTCCTCAGTGACAAAGGAAAAAGAGAAAACCTCTCTCTTTTCCTCCTCTTATAAGGGCACTGATCCCGTCATGAGGGTCCCACCTTCATGACCTCATCTAAACCTGATTACCTCCTAAAAAGACTCCACCTTCCAATGCCATCACATTACAGGTAGGGGTTCAACATATGAATTCTAAAGGGATGCATACATTCAAGCCATAACAGAAGCCAGCCCAGAACTTACCTTTCTCTTGCTGACCTGAGGCATGTACAGGTTCACTGGGTCCTCATATTCATCAAAGCCAAACTTCAGGGAGAAAGAAACAATGGATAAATTCCAGCTGCGGCTGCTGAAGCTCAGGGCCTTTCTTCTTCCCACCGCTAAGATGAAAGGTGGTAGGAGGACGTCCTTTCCGGCAGCCATCCTACTGAGAGGCACTGTGCTTCGTATGTGGGTAGCTCCTGAATTATAGCTATGGCACAGAGTTTAACCAGTCTTAAAGTTGTAACAGTCGTTTTATTTTTCCAACTTTCTTTGTTAAAGGGGCTAGCAAAGGTAACATTTGCTTTAAGATTCAGAGTCATAACCCCTCAAATCAGAGTATTATCTTCTGTGCCAAAACAAGGACATATGCAGACTTTGGAGACTGGTGGGATTTGCCTGAGTCTCCAGAGAATAGTGTGAGCTCTTAGCAGAGGTCACATTCTCATGGGGAGAACATTCTGGACTGCTCCGAATTTTAGGGCCACTTTCCTAATGATGAAGTCTGTCACATTGAGCATTTACCATGTACCAGACACTGATAGGAGCTTTATACACAGATCATGAATGTTCCTGATCCTCAGCAGCCTGTAGTCACATTGATAGAAATAATTCAAATTTCCTGTATTCCTATACCCACCCTACCCCCTAACAATTTGCACAGGACCTACAACTTACAGAGAGTTCCCCCTTGGGGCTTTCTGGAAGCCTCCAGAGGCCTCCTGTGTATTTAAAAAGAATTCTGCTTTGGTACCTTCACATCACACCCCTTGCTAATATTCTCTCTGACTACAGGCCACTGGGAAGGTGGCATCATGCCTCCCCTTACAGCTGGAGCCCTCTACAAGACCAGCATTTTTCTGCCCTAGAGTTATCCCCAAAGTCATCCCAAAGCTGCAAACCTTTAATCACTGCACTGTCTACACTGTACCATAAACATGCTGTTTCCTAGCGAAAGGGAGAAAAGGAGCCTCACCTTGACTCTATGCTACCCTTGGTTCCTATGCCCCAAAGCAGCGATGCTTGGGTCCACTATTTAATAGCCTCTTCAGCTTCCCAATAAGGCTCAGAGTTCACCCTCGGCCGAGGCAGGAGAGCAGACCTTCCTATCTCTTCCAGATATCCTTTGCTGTGTAACAAACTATCCCAAAACTCAAAGGCTTAAAATAACAGCTGTGTATTGGATTGACTGGGCAGCTCTGTAAGTTCTGCACAGGGTCTCTTATGAGGCCGTAGTCACATGGTGGCTGGAGCTCATGGCTGGAGCTAAAATATCCAAGATGGCTTTATTCATGTGTTTTGTGCCTTCACAGGGTCAGTTGGAAGGCTGGCACCTTTGTCTGTCCATGTAGTCTTTCCACTTAATTGGCTTAGACTTCTTTTCATGATAGTTGGATCTCAAGAGTGTTCTAATGGGGAGGTAGCATAGGTTACTTGTTGTCTTGGGGTGTAGGCCCAGAGCTAGTATCTACTGCATTCAATTAGTTAAAGTGGTCACAGGGCCAGCCAGGATTCACAAGGAGAGAAAATAAGCCCTATCTCATGATGAGGTTAGTGACAAAGAACTTGCAGCCATCTTTAAAATCCACTACCATTCACCCTAGTTTTTGAGGCTGTTCCCAAGGAAACAGTACTTCCTGTGACATTATTCTCACTATGTAAATCAGCTGAGCAGAGGAGCAACTAAGGAGCTGATGACCTTACATAAGCAATCTCAGTTTAGGCTCAATGGGAACCACTCCACTGATCTCTTATGAGTCTTACTGCAATTCAGTAAGGTAGGATTTCTTATCCCCCATTGTGTACGTGAAGAAACTAAAATTCAGAGAGCTTAAGTGATTGATCCAAGGTTACACTAGTAAAATGGCCAATCCAGGAATTCAAACTGAGGTCAGCTTAACTCCAAAGCCAAATGCCCTTCTTACCACCTTCATTCTGCATCTCATCTCTCTGAATCTTAGTTGCCTCCAATGTAATATGTTAAATTAAGCAAAAAAAAAAAAAAAAAAATTATTTTCAAGGCCCATTCTAACTTTAAAATTTTATGATTCTTTCCCACCCACCACTTCCTGAAGAAGCACATCTTCTCCTGCTGCATTTGCTACTTTTCTGTATTTCTGTTGACAAGATTTTGACCCGTAGGATTTGTTTGTAAGGATCTTATACTATGTTTTAAAAATCCAAATGGCTCTTATGAAAAGGTCCTTCAAATTCCTGGCAGAAGATAATTGACTTCTAAACCTTCCTCAGTCCCATAAATCCCCTTTTGGGTACTCAGTACTTTTCCTGTCAGCTGGGAGATGTCAAGGACAGGATTTCAGGATGTCACTCCTCTGCTTAAAAGCTTTCCATGGCTCCCCAAATGCCCTCAGGACAAAATCTAAACTCTTGACATGGCATGCAAGATCTGCCTCTCCCATTTTATCTCCTACTATCACACTGAGATGCTTTGTTTTCAGTCAGTATGGTGTGTCTCTGTGATTTTGATTATCTTGTTGCGGTTGTCCAAAGGGCCTTTCTCTACCCCTTCCACTCCTGGTTAACTCTTATTCGTTCTCGGAAATACAGCGCATATATCACAGAGGAGGCTAGACTTACATCTCCCTTCTCCCATAGCACCCTTGACATAACTTTGTCACCTTACTCACTACTTTATGCTGAAACTCTTTATCTCTTAGTTCATATCTCCCAAAAGATATGAACTCCCTGAAGACCAGAATTGTGTTTTATTCTTCTTTGTAATACCAGTTTCCTGCACCAGCACGGTGCGTTGCACAGAGGAGACATCCCGGCAATGGTTTAAACGAACACAGTTCAGAAAAAGCTGTAAACTCCATTAGGACATGCCTCCATTTGCCTTATTCACCGCAAAATCCCCAGTGCCTAACACAAAACAGAGATTGATACTTGTCAGGTCTCCATGTACAAGCCTGGACCCAGCAGTCTGAAGTCCTGCCTGCCTTGGCTGATCATCCCCACCCCCAAACCTCTCACTGCACCCTGCCATCTTAACTGTTCTTATGATAATGTGAATACTTCTCACTCCACCCTGCCATCTTAAGTGTTCTTATGAAAATGTGAATACTTCTCACCCCACCCTGCCATCTTGACTGTTCTTATGATAGTGTGAATACTCCTTACCCCATCCTGCCATCTTAGCTGTTCTTATGATAATGTAATACTCCTCTCCCCACCCTACCATCTTAACTACTCTTTTGCCTTACCTCTCTGCCATTGTAACTGAACTTATGGTAATGATACTCCTTGCCCCTACCCCCCACCACTGTAACTGATCTTACTCTGTAATACCCCTGTTCCCCCAAAAAATTGCCCAACCTACAAAACCAATTCCCACCCTTACCCCCTTCACCTGTCCTTTCTCGGATTTGGCCTGCTTGCACCCAAGTGTGAAATAAAATGGCCTTGTCGCCCACACAAAGCCTGTTTGGAAGATCTCTTTATTAAATGTGTTTAATATTCGGTACTATTGGAAGCAAATAACAATACTCTTGCTAAGAAGTATATCTTCACTTATTGCCTTATGTCTGTATCTTCCCTAGCCTTCAAACAACTCTTCCAGTTCTCCATTTCCCACCCCTCCACTCTGGCCATGATAGAATAACTGGAATTGGACTAGCCACCCTACCATACATGATTGTAAAAATCAACACAATATATGAAATCACTATGTTCTAATTTTAGATAAAAGGCAGCACAAAGATATGGCTTCCAAGAGGTAGAAAACTGCACAAGTTACATGGTTATTCCAGCTTTTAGCTTAGAGGAACTTCATAAAACTCCAAGGAAGCAGAGTTCAAATAGAACACAGCCATCCTATTAGTTTAGGGCCACTGACAAGTTTGGAATTTGTGGGATAAGGTACTAGAGAGAAAAGGCTCCAGAAATCTGCAATGAGGTATTCATGAGCCTTTGATTAATACCAAGCTTCACATATGCAAGGAAAAACTTTATGTGGCTGGTCAGAGAACATCTACTGGGGAAAGAACAACTGCCAGGAAATAAAACAACTACCAAGCCCCTGCATGCTGACATTCACACAAGGCTGAGAGAATGTTTCAGTTCCAACTCTCCAGAAAGGATGGACCTTACTGAACATGCTAGGCTTGCAGCATAGACTGCAGAAAGGCTATGCTTTAGGATCAGGGTTAATCTAGTTATAGAGTCAAGACTACTTTAGGCCTAATCTAATGGGGATTAAAATCAGCCTTGAAATTATCATGCTAATCTACAAGTAAATTAACTGCCTACCTAAGCAAAAACTCAACTCTTTTTTAAGGAAGACAACAAAATCCAGACCCCAAACATCTTAATATCCATAATGTGCAGTGTACAATCAGAAATTATCATATGTGCAAGGAAGAAGGATAGGGAACCCATAACCAAGAGAAAAATTACTCAGTAGCAACATAGATCATAGAAATGGTAGAATTAGCAAATAACTTTGAAAATGCTACTATAAATATGTGCAAGAAGTTAGAGAAAAATATGAATATAATGAGTGAGCAAATAGAACACCTTCATAGAGAAAGGGAACCAAATTGAAATTCTTGAATTGAAAAATGTAATATCTGAAATAAAAAGTTCACTGATGGGTTTAACAGCAGATTGTACACTGTGGAATAAAAAGATTCATGAACTTGAACACAGGGAAATAAAAACTATCCAAACTGAAGCAGAAAGAAGAATAAAGGCTGAGAAAAATGAACAGAACTTCAGTGACCTGTGGAACAATGTCAAGTGGTCTAACATGTAGTGTCCCATGAGCAGAAGAGAGAGAAGAAAACAGTAAAAATAATAGCTGAAATGTTTTCAAATTTGAAAACTAAGCCGGCCGGGCGCGGTGGCTCAAGCCTATAATCCCAGCACTTTGGGAGGCCGAGGCGGGTGGATCACGAGGTCAAGAGATCAAGACCATCCTGGTCAACAAGGTAAAACCCCGTCGCTACTAAAAATACAAAAAACATTAGCTGGGCATGGTGGCGCGTGCCTGTAATCCCAGCTACTCAGGAAGCTGAGGCAGGAGAATTGCCTGAACCCAGGAGGCGGAGGTTGCGGTGAGCTGAGATCGCGCCATTGCACTCCAGCCTGGGTAACAAGAGCGAAACTCCGTCTCAAAAAAAAAAAAAAAAAAACTAAGCCCACAGATCCAGGAAACTCAACAAATCCCAAGAATAAACACAAAACCACAATAAAATGCTGAAAATCAATTATAAAGAGAAAATCTTAAAAGCAACCAGAAAAAAAGGCATAAATTCCCCCTTTTCATAAATGAATTTCTCTTTCTGTAATGCTCCCTCTTCCTCCAGGTTCCCTAAGCACCTTATCTTCGACTCCCCTTTGACTCTGTCTTGATCACAGTGTTGGGTCTATGCCTCATGTGCCTTAAAAGATTTTGAGCTTTTTCATGTCTGGGAATTCATCTTGCATTGAGGCTATCACAGCATATTACATCTTGCCAATAGTAGTTGTTCAGTAATCAATTAAATGGGTGAATTAAGTACATGAATGAATAAAGATAATTACAAGTTGGTTATGAAATCCTGGATTTTTTTTTTTTTTTTTTTTAGAGAGATGAGGTGTCACCATGATGGCCAGACTGGTCTCGAACTCCTGGCCTCAGGTGATCCACCCATCTTGGCCTCCCAAAGTGCTGGGATTACAGGCGTGAGTGAGCCACCGTGCCCGGCCAAAATCCTGGATTTTTAAGCAAACAATGCGAAGAAGCAGTAGAACCCAGGTCATCCCACGAGAGAATTGTGCCTCTCTTTTCAGAATAATTATATTTAAAACCACAATTTATTGAGTGCCCACTGAATGCCTGGTACTGTGGTAAGCCATTTATACACACCCAATTAAAGTCTTATAATGAGAAAAGCAAAGGGCAAACAGCTAAGTACATTGCCTGTGGCCACACAGGTAGTAAGTGAGATTGTAGGTTATCCCCACAAGATTGATTTCAAAAGCTGGGCAAAACACCTTCTCTACTTCCTACTCACAACCCATTTCTTAATCATTTATTTCTATACCTCTATGCTTTCTTTTGTTCATGTTATTTCTTCCTTTCTCTCACCTACCTGGTGAAGTCCAGCTCTTGTTCAAGATCCACATCAAAACTGTCTTCAGCAAGAAAAATGAGTTTACATAGCACCACGAATCCAGAAGGCAGGTCTCAGTGCCCATGCTCTTTTAAGCTGTGGAATCCTGAGATGAATAAGATAATGTTTTCTAACCTAAAGCGATACACAGTCTACTCAGAGAAAGAGTTCTGGAACAAGTGAGATCGGTACAAGAGAGAAGGCAGTACTAGGGGGTTGGGGGCCCTGAATCAGCTAGATTGGTCAGTCAGGACTTCCCGGAACAGGTCGTGACTGAGATGAGTCTTGAGGATATCAGAAACGGACAAAGTACAAAATACAGATGCAACAAAATTCCATATGCTTACATTAGAGCACACAGTGAGAGGAGCCAGGGTCGGTGGGATGGTGGGAAGAAGTCCTCTTACAAGCTGCACATTCTCCTTTGCTCCTCCTCTCCAGCAGGTGCCCTCAGGCCTGAACTCTTTTTCCTAACAGAAGTCTGCCTCTGCAGTAACTCTCACTCCTCCTTAGTGCATGTTACAGGGAATTAAATTCCTTTTGAATAGATCTACCTTCAGAGTGCGAAGTTAGTGAGTCACTATTTTTCAAATTTAGGGAAAATCTGTAGTTGTCGCAGCTTTATAGCTTGGTATTATTGGATAATCAAACACAACTATTTTCTCAAAATAGAATGGGGTTTCCTGCACCCCTTCCTGTTCCCATCCCAGCTGCCTCCACAGCGGCAGAGAGTGGGGAAGCCAGTGTTTTGCCTGGGTCTGGACCCACATTGCTCTTTTTATCCTAGACTATATAATTGGCCCTTGCAGACAGAGGTTAATTTCCTACTGTGAATTCCCTACCAAAGTAGCGTGGGCCCTTGCGGAAAACCAGAGGAGAAATTGCTTCCAGGTGGCACCTGGTCTCCCTGCATGGCTGTGAGAAAGGCCACATGAGGAAGCGTGATGAGCAAGGGCTTTGGAAGCCTCCTACAGACCCAGGTTTGAGCTGAGCCACTTACTAGCCAAGTGCCCTAGGGCTGGTGGTCTAACTGAGGGCTTCGGTTTCCTCACCTGTAAAATAGGGAGAATACCACCCTATACTAACTGTGGTAAGGGACGTAACAGTTGTGGTACGGTACTTACAAGCACGAGCATTCATCAAGTGCTCTTGCCTCTTGGTTGCTCGGTACAGTCTTGCTGCCATCTGCCTTTCTTTCTCGGAGAAAACTCCCTTTCTGAGGCCTTCGGGTAACCTACCTCTCAGGTGTTTCCTTTCTATCAACAAGAAGCAATAATGAATCCTTTTTTTTAACCTCAAAGGGGATGTGAAGTTCAAATAAGGGACTAGATAGAGACATTTTAAAACTCTTATTTTA
Source organism: Sapajus apella (assembly GCF_009761245.1). Lineage (NCBI taxonomy): Eukaryota > Metazoa > Chordata > Mammalia > Primates > Cebidae > Sapajus > Sapajus apella. The sequence continues at coordinate 22,299,443 of NW_022436974.1, forward strand.
AATATTGTACCAGTGTTTTTCAGCAGGGCTCCACTGGCATTTTGGGCCGGACAGTCTTAGCATTCCCAGCTTCGGTGTATTCAGTGCCTGTAGCAGCCCTCTTAGTCATTGTGGCTACCAAAAACCTGCACACAGCTCCACATACACAAACACACAAGCGTGCGCGCGCGCGCACACACACACACACACACACACACACACAGCCCCCCACGCCCCATCTGAGAAATCACTGCTAGGTAACAGTCTGATCTCACCTATGCAGCATTAATTATCTCTCTGGGTCCCATGTCCTAACAGCATTGATATAAAACAAGTATTCAGTTCAGAACATCATTGCTTATGTGTATTTCTTTTTAATATACTTTTTCTTTTTTTTTTTTTTGTTTTGTTTTTTTTGTTTTTTTTTTGAGACGGAGTTTCGCTGTTGTTGCCCAGACTGGAGTGCAATGGCACGATCTCGGCTCATCGCAACCTCCGCCTCCTGGGTTCAAGCAATTCTCCTGCCTCAGCCTCCCGAGTAGCTGGGACTACAGGCACGCACCATCATGCCCAGCTAATTTTTGTATTTTTAGTAGAGACGAGGTTTCACCTTGTTGACCAGGATGGTCTCGATCTCTTGACCTCGTGATCCACCCGCCTCGGCCTCCCAAAGTGCTGGGATTATAGGCGTGAGCCACCGCGCCCGGCTTAATATACTTTTTCTAATTATGCGAGTTAGCACATGGTAGCTGAAAAAGTCAAACAATAGAGAAGCATGGCAAGTAAAACAAACAGAAAATCCCCAGCATTAACATTTTAAATATTTATACTATTTTGATTATAAAACTAATCAAATCTCATGGTTAAAAATTCAAGCACTGCTAAAGGGTGTAAAATGAAAAGTAAAGGTCTTTAGCATCCACACCCATCCTGTTGTTCACAGTGTTATATTTATCTTTCTAGGAATTTCTGTACAGACTCATATCTGTGTGTTTGTGTGCTCTTTTCAAATGCACATGGAATCTTTATTTGCTGTTCTGCACATTGTTTTTTTCCACTGAACAGTGTATCTTGTGGATTACTACCACTGAACAGTGTATCTTGTGGATTACTACCTCACAGCACATTTAGATCTTCCTCGGTCTTTTTAACAGCTTCAGATAGTCCATGGCATAGAGGGCGCTGGCGTTTTCTGTGTCTTCCCTGTTACAAACAGCACTGCCATGGAGATTGTCCTCCATGCCAGCTGCACGGTCCTCTGGTCCTGTTGTTCTCAGTGGGATTTTGAGGACAGATATCCACTGCAAGAGGAAAGCCACACTCAGGTGACCCCAAGCTGAGCAGGAGAGACTGGAGACTCATGACCGGAAGTCAGACCACCTGGGTTCCAAAGGTAGCTTAGCCGCTCTGTCTCTGAGTAGCCTTGAGCTGTCTTCTTTGGGCCATGGCTTTCTCAGCTATAAAATTACTGGTTAGGACAAAATGACTCCTATTCCTCTAACATACCTGTGAGTCTAAAACTGAAAATCAGTTCTAAAGTGACCCTGGGACCCAATCAAGGAGGCCAAAGAGCCAAATCATCTTTTTTTTTTTTTTTTTTTTTTTGGACAGGTGACAGGTCTCACTCCTATCACCCAGGCTGGAGTGTGATGCCGTCATGGCTCACTACAGCCTCGACTTCCCCAGGCTCAGGTGATTCTTCCACCTTAGCCTCCCTAGTAGCTGGGACTATAGGTTTGTGCCACCATACCCAGCTAATTTTTTGTATTTTTTTTTCTTTTAATAGAGATGGGGTTTTGCCATGTTGCCCAGGCTGGTCTTGAACTCCTGGGCCCAAGTGGTCTGCCTGCCTCAGCCTCCCAAAGTGCTGAGATTACAGGCATGAGCCACAGTGCCCAGCCTAAACCATCATTTTTACACTCCACGCTAGGCCATTGCTGCATTCATTAAGCACTGCTGCTTCGAAGAGAGAGAGCGTCCAGGGAGGGAGAGCTCAACCTGGGACAAAAGGAATGGAAAAACTCCATGAGTTAGTGCAGAGGAACTAGAGCTGTTTAACCTGAAGACAAGAAGGCCAAACTGTTATTTAATTAATCTCTATGAATCTAGGAAGGGTTTCTCTGAAGAGAGTTCTTAACACTTGTTCTTCGTGTTCTCAGAAGATGAAGCAAAAGAAAAGGAACTGAAATGAAAGCAGTAGAAATTTGTATGAAATGGAGAAGACATTTATTTGATTACTGAGATTAAACAAAAAGAAAACAGAAGTTGCTACCAAAAAATGTTATATGGCTAACTCTGGATGTATTTGAACATAGTTAAAGCATCTGCCTCAGACTGGACCAAAAATATTTCTCGATGCTTTCCCATTTCCTGTGACTCTTTCACAGTCTTTAATTTCTAAGTTCTGATCAAAATGTAACTTCTGGTTAATGTTAATAGAAGATAATAATGCGTAAGGAAGAGAATTGACAACAAACACAGCTGAGCTGTTGACGCATTTTGGGCCTTCAATAGGACTAATTTATTAATAAATAAGTTGCAAATTTTTATTTCTTGTCTGTAAGAGTTGACATTTTTCGGGCCTGTTGGATTAACGTTGAGAGGATACAGCTAAAATGTGTAATGGCTAAGATCTCGACCTTAGCTGTGTGGATAGAGCACAAAAATAAAAATATAAAGTGAACCGTGGCCTCACTCAGTGGCTCACGCCAGCAGTCCTAGCACTTTGGGAGACCAAGGCAGGAGGATCACTTGAGCTCAGGAGCCAAGACCAGCCTAAGCAACAAAGTGGGACCCTGTCTCCACAAAAATTAAAACAAATTAGCAGAGCGTGGTGGCACAGGTCTGTAGTCCCAGCTACTCAGGGGGCTGAGATGGAAGAATTGCTTGAGCTTGGAAGGTTGAGGTCGCAGTGAGTGTGACCATGCCACTGCACTCTAGCCTAGGTGACAGGATCCTGTCTTTAAAAAAAGGAAGTGTGTGGATTGTGAAAACCAGGGAACAATTTAAAACCCAGGCTATACATTGAGAAACAGCTGCCTGCATCTGAGCCCTGAGGTGAGGTCTTGTGATTTCTTTTTATGTGTATGCTCATCAGTGAGAGCTGCTTACCATTTAATTCAAATAGCCATTATGTATTAGTTTCCAATTTCTTTCTTTCTCTTTTTTTTTTTAAAGATGGGATTTTACCACGTTGCCCAGGCTGGTCTCAAGCTCCTGACCTCAGGTGATCCGCCCATCTCGGCCTCCCAAAGTGCTGGAATTACGGGCATGAGCCACTGTGCCCAGCCTGCATTAGTTTCCAATTACTACATAACAAATTACCCCAAAATGTAGCTGTTTATCACAACAACATTTGTTATTTTACACAGTTGCTGAGAGTCAGGAATCCACAGGCAGCCACAGGCAGTGATTTGACTTTTTGTTTTAGGCAGGGTTGCAGCCATCTGAAGACTTGGCCAGGGCTGGACTATTGATCACTAAGGCAGCTCACTCACACGGTTGACCGTTGGCAGGAAGCCTCAGTTTGTTACACATGGACCCCTCTGTTGCTATTTGAGTATCCTCACAACATGGCAGCTAGTTTCTTCCAGAGCAGGCTATCTGAGCAGACCTAAGGAGTAAACCACAGTATCTTCTATGAGCAAGCCTTGGAATTCAAACTCTCTATTTCTACAGTATCCTGTTGGTATCACAGGTCCGCTCTACTGAGCTGAATTATACAAGGGCTCGAATATCAGAAAGTGAAGCTCATCAGCAGCCACCTCTGACCTGGCCACACCTCACATGAGAGTCCCTTGTGTTGTCAAGAGGCAATAGCACCAGCCTAGACAGAGCTGGCCCTGAGTCCTGGCCCCGTGTGGGTAAGTGGCCTGGGGGAAACAACGTAAACTGTCTTACCATCAGTTTCTTCATCTATCAAATAGAAAGAATAGTAGTACCTACTTCTCTGAGTTGTAATGAAGATTAGATGAGATAGAATAAATAAGGTCCTGCACAGTGCCTACAAGATAGAAAGTGGCTATAATAGTAAGTACTATTTTTGTCATTTAAATATAGTACCTTCACATTTATCATCTTTTAGATTTATATTTTATTTGCCCTACCTTAAGAATTTTAAGGAATAAGATGTGTGCATTACAGTGTATAAAGCACACTCACATGTACAATGATATTTTGCAGTGTATCCTTGCCTGCAGCGATAGCCCAAATCAAGATATAAACCCTTTTTAGCAAACCTGTAAGATTCCCTCATGTACTTGCCTGCCCTGAGACAACTACTATTCTGACTTCTCTAAGTATTGCTAAGTTTTTGAATTGCTCTTGAGTTTTATAAACACAGAATCATGCAGTGTGGACTCTTGCATCTGGCTTCTTTCACTGAACATGAACGAATCTGTGAAAAAGCCTGTGAGATGCATCCACGCCATTGCATTTATCAGTAGTTCTTTTTTTCTTAATTGCTGTGGAGCTTCCCATTGTATGAATATACTGCAATTTATGTATCAGTTCACCTGCTGATGGGCATTTAGATTGGTTCCAGACTATTATGAATAAAGCTGCTATGAACATCACTGTTGTTATATCAACAGCACCACTGAGCAGACTAAGAATGTGAAAGTACCCAGCTGGAAAACTATATGATTGATAGAGAAATCATATGATGGGGAGGAAGCAATAAAATAGTTGCTGCTGCTGTTATTATTATAATACCTAAAATTTATTAAGCCTTTTCTGTGGGCCAGAAGTTAGAAAATGTATTTGTGTGTTCTTTTTCCTATTTAACCCTCATAGAATCTGTACAAGGGAACATAATTCTCTTAATTTGACAGTTGAGGGAACTGGGCACAGAGAGGTTAAGTGATTTGCTTACGATCAAAATGACAATCACCAGCCAGGCGGGGTGGCTCACACCTGTAATCCCAGCACTTTGGGAGGCCAAGGCAGACGGATCACCTGAGGTCAGGAGTTCAAGACCAGCCTGGCCATCATGGCAAAACCCCGTCTCTCCTAAAAAATGCAAAAATTAGCCAGGCATCATGGCAGGTGACTGTATTCCCAGATACTCAGGAGGCTGAAGCAGGAGAATCACTTGAGCTCGTGAGGTAGAGGGAGGCAGAGGTTACAGTGAGCTGCGATGGCACCACTGCACTCTAGCTGGGCGACAGAGTGAGACTCCATTTCAGAAAACAAACAACAGAAACCAAACTGACAATTATCCAAAGAGCCAAAATAAAATTTGTCCATTTGGCCCCTACACTATACCAGGGGTCAGAGAACCTGGGCGAAAGTCACCAGATCCACTTACAGTGTGACAGGTCCCCATGTAATCTCCCCAAGCTAGTTTCCTCATCTGAAAGCAGGGATGATTGTACTGAAAACCGTAGAGGAGGAAAAGATTTTATGAGAATAAGATATAAAATCACTTAGCTCAGTGTCTGGAATACAGTAAGTGTTTGATTAGTATCAGGTTTCTTCCTTCTGCAAAATTAAAAATCCTTAATTTCAGAGATGTTTCTTTGAATTATAGAACTTTCATAAATCTTGCTTCACCCCTTCAACCAACACCCAAGTTAGAATTTCCTTGGAAACTGCAGATTTGTATCACATTTTATCTGCCCCAGCATCCCTGCTTGTCCATTGTAGGAGTAAGAAGAGCCCAAAAGAAAAAAAGTGAATTGTTCCTAGTATATCCAAAATGAAAATCAATGTTCTGAAGACATTGTGCTTCATCTCCTCAAACCTTTGAGGGATGGATACGAGGAATTTGAAAGGAAGAAAAGACTCCGTTAGATGCAGAGGGTCTCCTGAATGCACACACAAGGGCACAGGGGTGGCGCCTGTATTTTGTCTCTGTGCTCTTTGCTGCCTGTAGACCCAGAAGGAGCCTGGGCAAAGCTGATGGCAGGAAGTAGCTCAGGGACTTTGCTGACCTTCACTGAACCCAGAATCCATAAAGAAAATGACAGAAACAGGCATGTTAAGCATTTCTGCATGGCAATTAAAAAAAAGAAAAACCCAAGCAATGTCAAAGGAAATGAGGAGAATATATGCATTTTATAAGATATATTAACTTCTTTAACATACAGAAAGGCCTATCAATCAATAAATAGATAAACTAAACAACACAAAAAAATATACACAGAAATGTATGGCAATTCTTGGATGGGTAAATATTATAAATATAAACATAGAAAAATGCTCAAACTCAGTTAAAGTAATGAATATCAAAAGGGCTTTAAACTATTTTACACCTATCAGGTCAGTGAGGATTTAAAAGGTTAAGACTACCCAGGGCTGCTCAGGTTGTGGAGAAACATGCGTTAGTAGTGAGAGTATAAAATCTGTACATTCTCTTTTGGAAAGTAATTTGGCATTGTCTTTTAAATTTTTTAAATATTTTTTTTTTTTGGTCCAGCAATTTATCTTTCAGATTCCAGTGTGACCAAATAAAAAGATATATATCTGTATGCCATGTGTACATCAAATACCACATAGGGCATGGCACGGAGCAGGTACCAAACTAGTGATGGTTTTTATGAATAAGCGAGCGTTGTAAAGCCAGCACAGTCCTGAGCACTTTACGTGTATTAACTCATTTGATTCTCACAAACAGCCTTGTGAGGCAGTTGCCATTTTTATCCTCATATTACAGATGAGGAAACTGAAGTACAGAGAAGTTAAGTGGTAGAGCCAGGATCCCACCCTTGACACTCTAGTGCTGCAGCAGCACTCTCCAGTAGAACTTAACTGCTGTAATGGAAATGGTCTCTAACTCGTACTGTCCGATATGGTAGCCACTGACTGCATGGAATCACTGGGCACTTGAAATGGGGCTGTTGTGCCTGAGGAGTTGAGACTTGTTATTGTAACATTAAATATTTAAATAATTAAATAATACTAAATATTAAAATTTAAATATAAAATGGCTACCATATTGGACAGCACAGCTCTAGAATCTGTTCTTTTTTTTTTTGAGATGGAGTCTCGCTCTTGTCTCTGTTGCCCAGGCTGGAGTGCAGTGGCACAAAATATCAGTTCACTGCAACCTCCGCCTCCTCAGTTCAAGCGATTCTCCTGCCTCAGCCTCCTGAGTAGCTGAGACTACAGGTGCATACCACCATGCCCGGCTATTTTTTCATATTTTTAATAGAGACAGGGTTTCCCTGTGTTAGCCAGGATGGTCTCAATCTCTTCACCTCATAATCCACCTGCCTTGGCCTCCCAAACTGTTGGGATTACAGGCGTGAGCCATGGGGCCTGAGCAGAATCTGTTCTTAATCACTATTCCATATTGGCTATGGTTACTAGCAGTAATAGTAGAAGCACAGCTGCAGAGGTAATAAGAGTATTTTGGTGCATTAGAAGGAAGAACGTTATGGCAGTCAGGGCTCAATGTGACCGAAATAGGTTTCCTCTGGAGTAGTGAGTTCCTCGCCATGTCAGCAGCAACCGCATTGTAGATGAGATTCAGGCACTGGATGTATGAGGAGTAAGAGGGCAGATAACAGTAAGAGGGTGGGGAGTTATTGATTTTCAAGGTTTAGTTCATCAGTGAGACTGATCCTAAATGGCAAATGCAATCCACCCTCCTCATCCCACTAACACCTCAGGTGGGCAACTGTGTCACCATAATTTTTCCTTTCAAGAGCTCTCAAGGGCATCTAGCCCCTCAGAGAAAGGGGAATTAACATTTACTGGCTATTTGCTCTGTGCCAAATACTTCACCAGCCTTCTTTTAGAATATTCTAAGCCTCATATGAGTGTAACAAGGCAGATGTTGTAAATCCCCAGTTTGCTTTTGGAGGAATCTAAAGCTCAGAGAGATTAAGTCGCCTATTATTACAGATTACAAAGTAAGACGCAGAGATGGGGTTTGAACTTAAACCTTCCTAAGTCTCTAACCCGCTTCCCTCATTTTTCAGAGAAAAACTGGAGGCCCAGGGAAAGCCAGAGTCCAGAGGGCCTAGGGCTTGGTCCTGCCTGCCTCCCAAACCCCCTCATTCCTGGAACCCTCTCCACATGACCCTTGACAGATAGAGGACCATCCATCTCCTCTGAATGTTCCCTTACATCTCCATTTTCTAGCTGAGAAAATGAAGTCCTGTTTAGGCTGGTGATTTGCTCAAGGTCACAAAGAAAGTAAGACACGAGGCCACAAGCCAGGACTCCTGTCTCCCCCTCATGAGCTGCCGCCCCACTGAACCCACCCAGCCCCGCCCCACAGGATAGAACACTACTCAGGAGAGAGGCTTGGCCTCAAAGCCCTCTAAGGGTGGCAAGCCTTGCTGTGTCTTCTGAATCCTCTCCACTGTTGGTAGGCTTGCCCTGAAGGCAGCGCATCCACACTGCCAGGGTTGGCACATGCCAGGAAAGGCCTCTCCCAGCCTTCAGGAAGCCCCTAGTCTCCAGCATGTACCACACTGTGCAAGTCAGTGGTTTTTTCATCAGAACCCCCATAGTGACTGTAAATTCCTTGAGAACAGAGCCATGACCCATGCATGTGTGCCTAGAACCCAGGGCAGGACATCGTGAGCATCAGGAACATGTCGTTGAATGGATGGCAAAACAAAAGCACAGACTAGGGCACAGTTTCACTGGCTTGTGGCAGTAGCAGCAGTTTTCATCACCTGCAAACAGATATTAAAACATCTAAGAGGTTTGTTGTAAAATAAGGCACTGAAAGTGTATTGACACACAGTGGGCAACCCACTCATCAGTAAGTTTCCTGAGGGCAGCCTCACTGGCCTATCCCCAGTTCCTGACACAGAGCCTGACGCAAGCATGGCTTTCTGTAAATACCTGATGAATGAATGAGTCAGTGCATGAGTGACTTAACAAACAACTATGAATAGGCTGTGAGATGTTGAGAACATTGTATACACTAGGTGCCCAAAAAGTGTGAATTATTTTTCCTCCTCCTATGAATGTGGCATATGAACCAAGCATTCAAGAAAAGGGTATTGAAGGTCAAAGAAATAGTCAAACAAAGGCCAGAGGCCAGGAAATTGTCAGGTGCCTCAGGAAAGGTCCCAGGGTGCTAATTCCTCAGACCCAGGCCACTGTGCGGTCAGTAACTATGAGAACAGCCCTGGAGACCCTTGCAGTGGACCGACAAGGACAGTGCTCAGGGCTGCTTTAAAAAGGATGAGCTCAGAGACTTTGCCAGAGCATCTCAGAGAATAACAAGTTTCCGAAGAGCAGGAGAAGCAGGGGTTTAACGTTAATGGGCACTGCAGGGTCTGGGACGTCTCAGCTGGGCATCAGGAAATAATTTTTGACATCGAGAGCCATCTGTTGAGCTTTGTATAAGCCCTTCTGAGGGAACTGCATAAGCACAGGCCTGGCTGGATTGTTGGATGTTGCAGCTGGGTGGAAAATTGGCAGCAAGAAGAGGAACAACTTTCCAGCAAATGTGAATGCATCCCTGGCCACAGAGCCCATTGAGGGTGTGAGGAGGGCCAGAGGGGTGGGGCCCAGCTTCACCACTTGAGACACTGTGATACCCAGACTCACTGCAGGGGACCCTCTGAGGCTTGCACTGAGAGTGCCAGCCATTTGTCAGTCACTTAAGCAGACAGGAAACAGGAGCCCAGGGTGAATCCATGGACTCTGGCCTCATTCCTAAGAAAGAAGACAACTCCTGAAAACCACTGGTTTTCAGAGGAGGCCATAGCCGTGAGTGCGCCTGGAGCTAATGTGGGACAAGGCCTCCAAGCATGTATGTCTGCCTTGTTAGATAAGGAGTGTCACAAGAACAGGGGTGGCTCTGCTTACTCACCACTGGGTCCCAGTGCCTGGCACATGGTGCTTGCCAACCAGAAGATGTAGGGATGAATACTGATTAAGGCAAGCGGCATTTCCTTGGAGGGAGACTGAGGACGCCGCCCACTCCCTGCCCCACAAGCAGTCTGCAAAGCAGTTATTATCTTATTTATCAGTGGAGGAAGCAGCCTCGGAATCCTTATGCAACCAAACTAATCAGGCTTCTTGCAGGTGTGATTCCTTCATGCCTACCCTGTGCCAAGTCCTGACCCCGGGACAGACACTGGGCATATAGGAGAAGTGCATGGTGGTAGAGAGGGAATGAAAGAACTGAGCTGGGGCTTGCTGGCAACTCAGTGAAAGCAGCACAGTTTTACTTAGTGAAGGACATGGCTCAATAATAAATATGGAAGGGAAAGCAGTGGGAGTCTTCATTTTTATGAAGACTCTGTCTCCAGTGAGGTGGGAGATCTTAGGATGCCTTATGCAAAACCTCAACTCAAACCACCTTCAATGATTATCGTGAGCCTCAACATTTATCATCTCATTTAGCAAGAAGCTCAGAGACAGGGCAATTCCAGGCATGTTCATCTGGCCTCAGATTCAGCTTCTTGGCCTCCACTGCTGCAGTCCCAGGCACTTTGTCCAGATGATTCCCTGTCCGGGGAACCCCAGACCTGTCCTCATATCAGATTGGCCAGTGGTTCACATTCCCTCATGAGGAAGGGCACTTTTGTAACCTGCCAGTCAGGATCTGCCGACTGAGACATGAAACCATAGCAGCTAGCTGAGCAAAGTCAGGATCCTGTTAGGAGGACAGTGGGTATTGCTATGCAACCCAGAGTGGCTGCTACAAGTGGAAAATAATATATAGAGCTCTAGTCCCCTCCCCACAGGGCTGTCAGGGTGATGCAATGAGATAATGGGTGTAAAAGGATTTTCTGAACCATGGAGGGTTCTGCACATGGGATGAGTTGTTATTATCCTTATAGAATAATTATATTTCTATTATAGAATAATAGATGACACTTGAATGCAATCATCTATACTACTTGTGGTGAGCTTTCTTGCTCATCATCCCCTCCCCCCGCACAGACACCTGTCATAGAGATACGAGAATCATCAGCATTTAAAAATAGGCCAGATACTTCACAGTTATGGATGAGGTTATGGATGTCAGTGCTCTCTGCAGAGCTGAATGCATGGAGGAGAGGTTATTGTGGGATATAACATAGATTTGAAAATCAGACAGTCACAGGTTCCAATCAAGCTTCTATACCTTTCATGCTGTGTAACTTTAAACACGTTATTTAATTTCTCTAAGCTTATTTCTTCATCTATAAAATAGGAATAATCATCCCTCTCCAAAGAGATAAAGTATATCAACACCATACCTGGCACAGAGCAGGCAGCAAATCAGTGATAGCAAATACTTCGGTAGCGCTCTCATACCTGACTCTTTAACCCATCCCCCCATACAACCCTGTGAGGTAGGTACTATCATCCCTTTTCTACAAATAAAGAAACTGAGGCTCAAAAACTAAAAACTTGCCCAGCGTTGTATGGCTAGTAAATGGCGGAGCTAGGATTCATGAGTTCATGTTCTGACCGTCCTGCTAAGCCAGCCCTCACTATTGTCACTTTTGTTGAAAGTAATGGCACAAAACCAGTTCCACTGCTGCCTTCCTATAGGACCTTGGGCTCATTCTGTCACCTTCCAGCCCTCAACTTCCTCATGTGTAGTTCCACAGCTTGGCCTTGTAGAGCTTTGCTCCTTTTAAGCCTCATAGAAAAGTGCTTAGGAGTTCAGAGTAGAGTCTTCCGCCTGGGGCCACCTCCTGGTTCTCCCCTTACCAGTGGCCGTGTGACCTTGGCCATGCTGATTGACCACTAATTTTCCTTATCTCTGAAATGGGGATAATGAAAGTCCCTACCTCTTAAGATTGCTGTGACAATTAGAAATGGATACATGTCTACACACAGCATGAATGCAATGTCTGGCAAAGAGAAAGTGCTCAATCAATAGTGGCAACAGTTATTATCGTTGTTATTAGCAAGTCATCTTTCTCTTCTCTGAATAAAGTTCTTCTGAGAGCACAGGCCTCAATTATTCAGGCTGAAAGTTTGAGGGCAGTTTCTTTCAGAAAATCATAGACTTACAGAAATGTAATCGCTAACCTTCTTTGAATTTCTCTTCTCTCATCTACTGAATGGCGGTGATAGTAACTCAGAGAGTTAATATGAGAATTAGGTGGAATAGCTCAAGTCAGTCTTGCTAGTTTTATTATTGGAACTTGAAGGGATCTTAGAAGGGAACTCATGTAACCATGGTAATTTTCAGCTAAATTTCAGATCCAGAGAAGTTTGATGACTCAATTCAGGTAGCGCAGGCAAGTTGGTAACTAATGATGGATCTAGAGCCCAGGTAGGGGCAGACCTGGATTCTACCAGAAGCCTTTGTAGGATTTGAAGACGGCCTCTTTCCCCAGCCATCTGTTTACCACCATCCCTACCTCTGCTCCAGACATATTCAACTCTTAGTACTTGGAGTTCCCTAGCTGTATTGTGCTCTTTCCTCCCTGTGAGCCCTGGCACAAGCTGTTCTCTCTGCCTGGGACACTCTAACCAGCCCACTGCTGTAGCCACACATGCATGCCTAGCACATATGTGCACGCACAGCGCACATGGATGCCCACCATGCCGTCTTAACCTGGCCAACTCCTGGTTCACCTTTAGGCTTCTGCTTAAACTTCCCTTCCTCTAGCAAGGGGCCACGGAGCCCCAAGTTTCCATCATTTAAGACCTTGATCTTTGTGTTTTCTTCTCACAGCATTGCAGGGGAATTGGATATTCTGGGTTTGCTCAGCCACTAAACTGGGAACTTCTCAAAGGCAGGTGGGGGACCTAATTGACTTCCCCTCTATGATTACATTAGGGTGCTGGTTGGAGTCCCTCCCTTGGGATGGCTGAAAACTTAGCGGTCAGGATTTCAGTGGCAGGACACCCCAGAGGGATGCTTGACTTTCTCCCCAAGTCACTGTCACTGCCCTTTTCTGGCTAGCCTGGGGACCTGTGACAAATCACACAGAGCCATTTACCCTCCCAGCCTCACAGAGCACTAGACACTGAAGATTTGGCTTGCAGGAACATTCTGAATGCATTTCCCACCCTGCAGGCCACCTTTCTCTTCCCTCATTTCCCCAATCCCGTGAAATCAGAGGTACATGCTACTCATGTGTGCCAGCACCAAAGTCACAGAGATGCCGCTTCACATGATCTACCCAAGAAACACCGAGAAGCTTTGTACATAAGCTTCACTCAGTGCCCTCCACTCCAGAAAGCAAGAAACCCTGTTTTGTTAGCGGCAGTCAGACTCTGCTCTCCAGACTAGGGCAAGATCTGAGATTCTGAGCTTGGGAGGGTGAATACCCTTAACCTCCAAGGTATGAACTCTTTTCTCTCCAGATAAGCTTTTTTGGTTGCAAGAAACAAAAACATTCAAACCTCTATTTATTTCCCCCCAATCTAGTGCCCTCAGTTAGGGTGACCAGCCTTTTTATTGATTTCTGGTTCCATCCTGGTGCCCACTTCCCCCACGACAATGCCATTCGTCCCTTTGGTGTGGTTGCGGAAGAAGGATGGGTAGAGAGTCTGCCCACTTCGGTTCATTCCTGCTTCTCCTATGAACCAACTAACTTTAGTCTGTCTGGAGCCCATTTCATCAGTAAAATGGAAACAGTAATACCTCTCTTGTGGAAGTGATCCAGGGACCAAATGGATTGTTTGCTAAAGCTCCTTTTCTGTAAATGACCACCAGCTGAGGAGAATCCATGCAGGCTAGACACAGAAGTCTAGTAGACAGAAACTGGGCTCTGGAGTCAGACCTGGATTTGTAGTTTACTGCCTGTGGATCCTGAGCAAATCACTTGGCCTCTCTGTGCCTCGATGTATTTGTCCTTAAAAGGGGGCTTTTATACTGTAAGTTCCACAAGGACAGTGTGATGTGTTGAACTGTATCCAACCCCCCACCCCGCCCTGCAAAAAGATATATTGAAGTCCTAATCACCAGTACCTCAGACTGTGACCGTATGTGAAAATAGAGTTGTTGCAGATGTCATTAATCGAGATGAGGTCATAGTGGAGTAGGGTGGGGATCTACTCCACTGTGACTGGTGTTTTTATAAGAAGACAGCATCATGCACAGAGCCTGCATGTGATGATAAAGGCAGAGACTGGAGTGATGCAGCTGCAAGCCAGGGAATGCCAGAGATGGCAGCAACCCACTGCAGCTAGGCAGCGGCAAAGACGCATTCCCCTACAGGATTCAGAGAGAGCATGGCCCTGTCCATACCGTTATTTCAGACTTCTACCCTCCAGAACCGTGAGACAATGGATTTCTATGGTGTATTAAATGTCAAGTAATACTGCTGAGTGCGAGAGTGATTCCTTTTGTGGAGCTGTGTTGGAAAGCACGGGGTAAGTGCTTAGTGCAGTGCCAGACACAAAAGGTATTTGGCAAATGCTTATTCCTTTCTCTTCTCTTATCCTCTCAAAGGTTCCTTTCTGTACAGAGGATAATTTAGGATTAAAAAAAAAAGTCTTTTTCTTCTGATTTGAGCCTAAAGCCGCTGGAAGGATTCCTGCTTTAAGAACCAGCCCTGGTCACTTAGGAGCAGGGCTGGGAAGCCATGTCTCTACTTGTCCACTCTCCCCCAACTGCTTTCCTTGATTTTTCAAGATTTCTTGGAGTGACAGTAGAGGAATCTCTAGAACTCTTGGCCCTCATTGTATTTGTGCTTTCCCCAAAAAGGTTTCTCAAATCTTTATAGAAATTTAATGCAAGCAAGAGGCCTTGGCACAGTGAGCAAGTTTATGGAAAGCTGTTTCGAATCAGGGCATATACTGGGGAAAAGCTGTTTTAGAAAAATATCTCTCAGTATATGCTTACATCGACACCACATGGCTTTCTGTTATTTTTTTAAAAACTTTTTATTGAAATACAACAGATATTCAGAAATTCCACAAATGATAAATACACAGCTCTGGTTTTATTTTATGTGCTTTGGGTTTTCTTCCCCTCTGGTTGGTTTTTTGCCTGGTTCATTGGTTACACTAATCTCTGACTGTCACTCTAAGATGCTGTGAAAGACAGACTGAAGCCCTGGAAGGAGCTCTAGCTGTGGGCTCAGGTGGCCTGGGTTGGAAGCCCAGTTCTACACCCCATTAGGTCTGTGGCTTTGAGCAAATGGCTTCACTTTGAATATTCTTGTCCTCTTCCCAGGGCTGATGAAAGATCAAGGAAGCAAACTCATGAATTTACAAATGTACGTTCTTATGTTTATTACTGTTATTATTTGGATTATATGAGTCAGAAACACGTGGGCATAAGGTTCAATAGAGTAAGATTCAGCACCCAGACTGATACCCATCAGCTGGGTGACGTTAAGCTGCCTCTCAGCCTCCAAGTCTGCACCTGTCAGCTGGAGAGATGTTCACATTTTCAAGGGACATGAGAGTTGATTAAGATAATTTAGCTAACGGGCCTTCCACAGTGCTCGACACATAGTAGGTACCAAGTTAATATCCCTGCCCTCCCGCCCTCCCACTGCTGGCTGGTTTCCCTTCAAATCTTCCTCTTTTGCCTCTTTCCTTTGTAACTAATACCCGCATCGTTCCTCCAGTATCTGATTGTGCTCTTACTTGGTCTTGAGGCCTGGAATTTTGCCATTGTGTAAATTGAGTGGAGGGAGGAAAACAGTGTATGTGTGTGTGTGTCTGTGTGTGTGTGTGTGTGTGTGTGTGTGTGTGTGTCTCCAGGAGGTAATAAATGACTTTAAACAGCTATTTGGAAGCACTTTCTTAATCAAATCTCAGTATGAAAGTGCAGCTTCCAAGCCTCCCCATTGAAGAGGGCACCCTGTGACCACAGATTGTTCAAAGTCTGTCTGCCATAAATTTCAGTGGCTCCTTGGTCATGTTGGCCAGCAGATTTTGACAGTCAGAGGTAATCCAGTTTGCTTTGTGTATTCCCTCTCTCTCACATGCCATGGAAACTGGCCTTTCCATCAGCCCATTTTGAGCCTTCAGAGGTGTGAATGGGCCATCTTATACCCCTCTGGAAGCAGTGCTGGCAAGGTTAGAACAATCTGTGGGACACCAGGAGCTACAGCTAACACATGGAGCTCAGTGAGCCTTCTGGTTGTCACCTCAACCACCCATCCTCATATCTTTTCTCCTTCCTGAGCCATCCGCATGTGTCTCCTTCACCCATGAGGCTGCGTGGCCCTCCAGGGGAGGGAGTAGACTTAGTTCTATATCTCCAGTGCCCACTCAGGCCTTCCCACAGAGAGGTTGCCTGGATGTATGGCTGGGGCTGGTAATGAAAGGGAGGTACAGGCCAGGTGTGGTGACTCACCCCTGTAATCCCAGCACTTTGGGAAGCAAAGGTGGGCAGTTCACATGAGGCCAGAAGTTCGAGACTAGCCTGGCCACCATGGCGAAACCCAGTCCCTACTAAAAATGTAAAAATTAGCCAGGTGCAGTGGCATGCCTATAATCCCAGCTACTTGGGTGGCTGAGGCACGGGAATCGCTTGAGCCCAGGAGGTGCTTGTGTCACTGCACTCCAACCTGGAACCCTGTTAGAAAGAGAGAGAGAGAGAGAGGGGTGGGGGGGGAGGAGAATTGAAGAGAAGAGACAGAGAAAAAAAGAGAAAGAAAGGGAAAAGAAAGGGAAAGGGAGGAAGGGAGGGAGGAAGGGAGGGAGGGAGGGAGGGAGGAAGGAAAGGAAAGGGAAAGGGAAAGGGAAAGGGAAAGGGAAAGGGAAAGGGAAAGGAAAGGAGGTGTGAGAGAGCTACCACTTCCACTTCTGAGTACCTGCTGTATGTCAAGTCCATGGTAGGCCCCAGACATGTGTGCTTTTATGCATTTACCCCTTGTTGGACTCCTGCTAAGGTAGGACCACATCCTGAGGATCCCTGGCTCTAAAAGATCAACCAACCTACCTAAGATCATAGTAATTAGTTTTAAATCCAGATCTTACCTGCTCCTTCTCTCCTGATTGGGAGCCCCACTTGGCCCCTTACAAGTTGTGTATCGCTGCACAAGTCATATCACCCCTCCTAACCTCAGTTTCTTTATCTGTCAAATGGGGGTAATGGCCATTACCCCTCCTCCTGGATATAGTGAAGATCACATGAGATCATGGCTGTGAAATTCCTGTGTAAAGCATCTATACTTTAGGAGTTCATTAGGTCAAAATAGGTTGTAATATGCAGTGAGTACCCACTATATGTGGAATTACAATGTGGGCTGTGGCCATATGAATACACCAGTCCTCACCTTCAGGGAACTTGCTAATAAGAACACCCAGGCAGAGTGACCTTTAGTTTGCAGAATTTGCATCTCTTTAACCTGGCCTCTGACAATGTCTTAAGGCTGATTCCCTGGCATTTACTTCATTCTTATGCTTCTCTAGTCCTGTTAGCTTCCTTGCTGTCCCTCAAATGAACTTGATCCTGCTGCAGCAACTTTGCAGTTGTGAGGCACTCTGCCTAAAAGCTCTTCCCCCCAGGTGTCTGCGGGGCTCGCTCCTTCACTTACTTCAGATCTCTGCTTAAATGTCACCTTCTCAGGGAGGCCTTCTCTGACCACGCTATTTCAAATAGCACGCCCATGCCATCACTCCTAACCTCGTACCCACTTGACATCTTTGTATTAAGTTGGTGCAAAAGTAATTGTGGTTTTTGCCATTACATTTAATGGCAAAAAACACAATTACTTCTGCATCAGCTTCATAATATTTATCACACTTGATCTTGTTCTATGTAGTTATTTGCTTACTTGTTCATTGATGTTCTCTTTGACTAGAATGTAAGCTTCTGAGGGCAAGGGCTTTGTCTTCCTTGTCCGTCAGTGATACTTAGAATACTGTCTGACAGAGTAAGCACAAAGCAAACTATTGGAGGAAAAAAGTACCTACGGTAATGAAAAGATAAATCAAGCTAAAAATCCGGCAACAGATCTGAATAGACATTTCTCCAAAGAAGATGTTCAAATGGAAAATAAGTATATGAAACTATGCCCCACATCATTTGCCATTAGGGGAAATTCAGGTCAAACCACAAGTGAGATACTGCTTCATACCCACTATAGTGGCTGGAATAAAAATGTCAGATAATATCAAGTGTTGGCGAAGATGTGGAGAAATTGGCACCCTCGTACACTGCCAGTGGGCATTTAAAATGACACAGCCACATTGGAAGACAATCTGGCAGTTGCTTAAAAAGTAACAATACAATTCAGCAATTCCACTCTTAGGTATATACCCAAAAGAGGTAAAAACATAACCCTCACACACACAAATATACGCACAAGGTTTGCAGCAGCATTATGGATAATAGCCAAAAAGTGAAAACAATCCCAGTTTGAATCAACCCAAATGTCATAAATGGATAAACAAAACATGGTGTATCCATACAATGCAATGTTATTTGTCAATGAAATGAAATGAAATCCTAAAACTTGCTTCAGCTTGGATGAACCCTTGAGAAAACATTTTGCTAAGTGAAAGAAGCCACAAAAGAGCACATATTATATGATCCCACTTTTATGAAATGCCCAGGATAAGCAGATCTGTAGGGACAGAAAGTAGATGAGTGATTGCCTAGGTTGCAGGGAGTTGGAGGACAATAGGGAGTGACTGCTAATGAGTGTAGAGTTTCTCTTTAGGGTGATGAAATCTTCTAGAATGGATTGTGGTGATAGTTGCAATACTCTGTGAATATACCAAAACCCATTGGATTTACACTTTAGATGAGTGGCTTGTATGGTATGTGAATTATGCTTCAACAAAGCTGACATTTTAAAAAATTCAATGAATATCCTAATGGAATATACCTGTGTCAAACAAGCAGGCTAGCTGGTAGGCCATCCCTATGTGAAGACCAGACAAATCTAAGGGGCTCTCTTCTTAGTATTGAGGAGACCAGCTTTCCAGGCAGGCCAGTGAAATCAGAGGTCTGTTCCTGGCAAATGCTTTTAAAAAAATATTTTTTTAAGTCCCAGGGAAACATTTTAGGAGGAGAGCTAGAGATCAAATGATGAGCCTGAGAAATTTACTGTGTCCTGTTTTCCAAAGACCGTTTTTCTAGCATAAGTCACAGAGACAAATGGCCTGGGACCCGCTCCTGAAAATAACCACTGTCGAGGAGAGTTGACTTAGTGGGAGCTGCCTGGCCAGGGGAGTAAGACCCACAAGATTTAGTAGGCTGGAAAAGATCCGGGAGGCTGTGAGTCTGCCAAGCTCCTCCCATTAGGGACCCAAGGAAGAAACTGTCATCTTGGCTGACTTTTCTGTACATGTATCTAATTCTGTTAAAAATAACATTTTTTGGTTTATTTTTTTTTTAAAATCTCATCACATGTGTTACCTGAAAAAATTAGAATATATCTTTAAAATTCAGGAAGACAATTATTTCTAGTTTATTACCCTAAGGTAACTGGTTTAACATTTTTGTACAGACTGCACCCATATACATATTTCAACAAAAGTCAGAATTGCTTTTTATATGGTTTCGCATCATGCTCTTTTTATATCCTATTTCCCAAGTCACTTCATATCCTCTACAAGTATATCTTATAATATCTGTGTGATATCAACATTGTGCCTTCATTATGCAAGCCAGCATTTACTTTTTAACAGTAAGGATGTTTTTCCTTTTTAACCTTTTTTTTAATGTTTTACTTTTTACTGTTACAAATGACATGATAAATCCTTACAAATAAATCTTTTGAGATATCATAATTTTAGAGATAAGCTTCTAAAAGTAGAATTGCTCAGTTGAAAAGATTTCACATTTTAAATATCAGTTTATACTAAAGTATACTACTAATATTAATGTATAAAAATCTTACTTAAGAGGCCAGGCATGGTGGCTCATTTCTGTAGCCTCAGCACTTTGGGAGGCCAAGGTGGGTGGATCATGAAGTCAAGAGATCAAGATCATCCTGGCCAACATGGTGAAACCCTGTCTCTATTAAAATACAAAAATTAGCTAGGAGTGGTAGTGCGTGCATGTAGTCCCATGTACTCTGGAGGCTGAGGCAGGAGAATTGCTTGAACCCGGGAGTCAGAGGTTGCAGTGAGCTGAGATTGCATCACTGCACTCTCTCAAAAATTTAAAAAAAAAAAAAAATCTTATTTAAAAATCAACATTGGCCCAGTGTGATGGCTCACGCCTGTAATCCAAGCATTTTGGAGGCCAAGGCGGGCAGATCACCTGAGGTCGGGAGTTCAAGACCAGCCTGACCAACATGGTGAAACCCCGTCTTTATTTTTTTTTAATTTAAAAAAATAAAAAATAAATAAAAAGTCAACATCTATAAGTACCATTAGACGCCAAATATTTTCACATTTATTATTTCATTTTCTCATGAGGTTTTTAAAAATAATCTTTAAAAGTATAAAAAGAACTTGGCTCACACCTATGATCCCGGCTACTTAGGAGGCTAAGTCAAGAGGATCACTCGAGCCCAGGAGTTCAACGTCATAGTACCCTGTGATCGTGCCTGTGAATAGCCACTGCATTCTAGCCTGGGCAACACAGTGAGATCTTATCTCTGAGATTAATTTTTTAAATAAATAAATAAAAATAAAAAGAACTATATATGCTAATTGTAGAAAATTTTGAAGATATAAAAGCATATTAAAATTTTTAAATTGCCCATAAACAGTGATAACGATTGTTAATGTGTTTTTTTTTTAATTTTTAACCAATCTTTTTTCCTATACATTTATACAAATGTATTCCATAAATATTTTTAAGTATCTGCTTTGTTGGAGGAATCTGACTCTCCATTGTAACTCGAGTCATTTGTATCTTACATTTTTTTCCATAGTCTCCTTTAATCCTCAGCGCAACCCCTTGAGGTATAGACAATGGCTACTGCTATCTTTTGTTGGACCATAGAAGAATCCTAGAGAATATCCATCCAACAGAGAGGAAAGAACTTGCCCATGATCTTGGACTGCTTTGTTGACTTGCACCCAGCTATCTTGACCAGTATTCCATTGCTACAGACCACAGCCTCTGATATGGAACTGAATCTATACTTCACTGCCCTAAAACAGGTGGCCATATAATTAACAGACCAAATGAAGACATTTTTACATTAAAGGGGGAACTATTATTAATCAATGCAGGATAACAGATGTAATTCGAGGCTGTCACTGACGAACTCAAAAGAATAGTCACTCTAGATTTTCAGATTTCCAGCTCTTTTGAAATGTTTTGCAGAAGTAGATTCCCATCCATTTCAAATAACTGGGGAAACCAGTTCTGCCACTCTGCTGAGCTGAGACTCTGAGTAAGACCAGAACACATAGGTGAGCAATACCTGGTCCTTCTTTGGCAGGATAGTCTATTCAAGCAGTAGACAAGAACATAACTCACTGGAATAAAAAGCAGGGCATGATACCACTGCATTAGAATTCCTGACCCTCCATGAGCCCCAGATCTTTCTATCAGAAGGAAACCTCAGTTATCTTTAGTTCCCCATCCTCTGCTCAGAACTGAGTATAATTTCACTTATTCAGTGAAGCAACTGAGTGCCCTATGGCTAGCACATGAGAAAAAAAAGAATGCATTTGGTTTTAGGTAGAGAAGCTAAAATGTTTCTGTAAAGGATGAATCTATCAGGCCAGTGTGCCACTGAGATGAGGTACCTGCTTAGGTTAAGGATTTTGTTTTGCTTTCTTTCTAGGTGTCATTTATTGAGTAATGGCTGTGTGTTGGGCTAAGTGTTTTACATACAAGCCTGTAAATTACAGGGCTGCCAGTTAAAAGGTTATTAGGAAGCTCTTTCGATAATCCAGGGAATTGCCTAGGAAGAAAGTGCCATCCCTGCAGCCCACAGCTAGTGCTCATGTTTTACAGTTGAAGACTGACGCTTTTCCATTGTGTAAACACACATGAATTTTTCTAGATGAGGTTTTATCCTAGACCAATAAGATTCCATTTGGGCATTTAGATGGATTTCCCAGGACTGCTGAGCAAAGTGTTAAAAAGACATTTTGTTAACGGTCTTTCTTTTTGGCAGAGTAATAAACTTGTTCATCAGCTAGCCCTCACAATTTTAGTCCCATGGTACATTCCTAAGATACACTAAGAATCCAGAATGGTAGAATGTTCTTCTTGGACAACTAGTTTGCTCTATTTATAGGTTAGATGTCAAATGCAATAGAAAGCCACCATCACCAATTCACACAAGGATGTGAGTAACTGAAATTGTTTCTGCAGATCTTGGGATTCCCTTGTCTTGTGTTCTCTTTATGTATTAGTATAGTTTCCCTAACATATTTCCCCCTTTTTTTGGATATCATCAAGTAACACTTTGATAAAAGTGTAATTGGCAGGCTTGCAAATCTGTCATTGCTTCTTTCCCAAAACCACCATGTTCTATGACAGACCTACAGCTGGGGAAATGGCAGAGGAAACCAGTATTGGCCGAGCCTTTACCATGAGCATGCAGAGTGCTGGGCTCGTGCTGGGCATGTAAGATCACCAATCCTACAATTGTTTGCAGTGGGTATTGTCACTTCTTTTTTTCTAAGGAGAAAATTAACACTAAGAGAAGTAAAGTGACTTATCAAAGGTCCCATAGCCAGCAGCGAGACTAGGCTTTGATCCTTGGTTTGCCCAATAGGAAGTTCATGGTCTTTCCGCTTTAGGTGTGTTTTCCTGATAAACAGGCCTCTCCCTTTCCCCATGCCTGGTGGAAAATCCAAACCAGAGCTAATGAATTTCACTCTCGCCACCAGTTGGAAACAGCATAGAAGTTATGGGTTCTCATCTGGGTCTTATGACTGCCGACAAATTATTTCATTTCTCTAATCCCTCATTTCTTTACCTGAAAAATAGAGATGAATTTTCCTACTGAGAGTGTTTTAAGGAAAATATCTTATGAAGAATCTGGGCCAGTTCCTGGCCTCCAGGAGAAGCTCTGTAAATGCACCCACTCCTCTGCTAATATCAACCATACAGGTGTCTGTCTGCACTCCCTAACTGTGTTAGTTCATTTGTATTGCTGTAAAATACTCCTGAGGCTGGAGTTTCTTTATAAAGAAAATAGCAGTCTGGGCGACCTGGTGAAACCTCGTCTCTCCCAAAAATGGAAAGTTAGCCAGGCATGGTGGCACACCCCTGTGCTCCCAGCTACTCAGGAGGCCAAGGTGGGAGGATCACTTGAGCCTGGGAGACAGAGGTTACAGTGAAGGGAGATTGTTCCACTACACTCCACCCTGGTTGACAGAGTTAGACCCCATCTCAAACAAAAGGAAGGTTTATTTGACTCATGGCACGACAGGCTATACAAACAGGACACCAGCATCTGCTCGGCTTCTGGTGAGGCCCCAGGAAGCTTTTACTAATGGCAGAAGGCAAAGAGGGAGCATGTGTGTCACCTGGCAAGAGAGGGAGCATGAGTATAGGGAGCCAGAGAGAGGCGGGAGGTCCCAGACTGTTTAACAACCAGATCTCAAGTGAAGTAGCAGAGCAAGAACTTATTCATTACCATGGGGGAGAGCACCACGTCATTCATAAAGATCCGCCCCTGTGATTCAACACTTTACCAGGCCTCACCTCCAGCATTGCATGCGGATCACATTTTTTTTTTTTTTTTTTTTTGAGACGGAGTTTCGCTCTTGTTACCCAGGCTGGAGTGCAATGGCGCGATCTCGGCTCACCGCAACCTCCGCCTCCTGGGTTCAGGCAATTCTCCTGCCGCAGCCTCCTGAGTAGCTGGGATTACAGGCACGCGCCACCATGCCCAGCTAATTTTTTGTATTTTTAGTAGAGACAGGGTTTCACCATGTTGACCAGGATGGTCTCGATCTCTTGACCTTGTGATCCACCCGCCTCGGCCTCCCAAAGTGCTGGGATTACAGGCTTGAGCCACCACGCCCGGCCGCGGATCACATTTCAACATGAGATTTGGAGGGGACAAATATCCAAACTGTATCACTCACTTTGTTTTCTTCTTTTTCCATCCTCCTCTCCTATAAGCCAGAGCTGGGCTCATTGAGACCACCTCTCAAGACACCTGGATGGTTCCCCTCTACCCTTCACTGGTCCTCCGGGTTGTTGGAGTCGGGTGTGATGAGGTTCATTTCAGTCATCCCACTTATCTTTACCACAGACATAGTAGAAGCTTCTACAATGCCAGGTTCCCTTCAGCTGATAACCAGGACACATGGGAGGGCACACCTACACCCCAGTCCCATGGAATCAGGCATCCTCATTTGCCCACATGAATGTGCATCTGAGCCCCACACAAAAAGCAAGCTCATATCATCTGGATTTTCAACATTCCTGCCGAGCTGAGCCAATTAGAAAGGAGATCTAGATGACTCAGCAGGTGCCTTATGTTTAAGGAGCAGATCATTCTTTGTTTTTTATTTTACTTTTTTATTTTTTGAGACGGAGTCTTGCTTTTGTTGCCCAGGCTGGAGTGCAATGGAGCAATCTTGGCTCACTGCAATCTCCACATTCTAGGTTCAAGCAATCCTGTCTCAGCCTCCGGAGTAGCTGGGATTACAGGCATGTGCCACCATGCCCGGCTAATTTTTTTTTTTTTTTTTTTTTTTTTGTATGTTTAGTAGAGACGGGGTTTCTCCATGTTGGTCAGGCTGGTCTCAAACTCCTAACTTTAGGTGATCAGCCCACCTTGGCCTCTCAGAGTGCTGTGATTACAGGAATGAGCCACTACACTCGGCCGACAAGAGCAGATCCTTCTAGAGTACAGCACTGGTCTTATCACTTTCCTGCTTTAAAAATTTCCATGACACCCCAATTAAGATCTGATTTTACTTTTCCTAGTGCTCTCATTCCTGTCTCATTTCTCACTGCTCTCTTTACATAGACCTGTTGTACTATAATCAAGGTACTTTCCTTCCTTCCTACCTTCCTTCTAGCCTCTCTTCATCTAACAAATATGTCCTACTGTTTTCTATGTACAAGACACTGTACTAGGCACACATGGTAATGGCAAGGCAAGCTAGTGGGTGGACATAGACAAGTCAATACTTCAGGGTGAGAAATGTTGGAACAGGGAGAGTCCAGAGAGCTGTGGGAGCACCTAGAGTGGGTGCCAAATGCAGACTTGAAGCATCAGGAAAGCCTTCTCGAAGGAGGAGATCATGAAGTCAAACCCTAAGGATGAGTGAAAGCTAAGAGATATATAGGGCAGTAGTTGTGAGGGGGAGGGAAGAGAAAGGAAATGCCCCAGGGAGAAGGAACAAGCTTACTTTTGTCCTTGTGCTCCATGGGTTGCCATTCAGATAGATTTAATGCAACAAGTGCCCTAGAGCTCTGCAAACTTGGCAAAAGGAGAGCAGTGAGTCCATGGAAATGAGAGCAGGCCAGTGTGTCTTGGCAAGTCTCAGTGGACTTGGTAAGGGGAAGCTAAGGGTAACTATGAGACTTGGGAGGTAAGGAGACAGAGGAGACAGATTGCTAGAGACCAGGTGCAGGATGAGGGCTTTAGGCTGAAGTGTTCCTCCCTCTGCCACAGATATTAATGCACCCATCTCTTCTCATTGAAATCCTCCAAGGCTCCATAAAATGTTTCTTAATTCCTACACTTGAAATGAGCCCCCCAGCTCCTTGCACTGGGCTGCGGTTCTGTTCTGACAGGTCCTAGCTTTGCCCTGCCAAGACCTCGTTGTACACTCTCCCTCCCCTCCTCCAGCTCCCTTGCAGCTCTGCTTCCTAATTGTTTTGTTGTTGTTGTTGTGTTTGTTTTGCTTTGTTTTGTTTGTTTGAGATGGAGTCTCGCTCTGTAGTCCAGGCTGGAGTGCAGTGGCGTGATCTTGGCTCACTGCAACCTCTGCCTTCTGGGTCCCAGTTCCAGCAATTCTCCTACCCCAACCTCCCAAGTAGCTGGGATTACAGGCACGAACCACTATGCCCAGCTAATTTTTGTATTTTTTAGTAGAGACAGGGTTTCACCATGTTGGGCAGTCTGGCCTTGAACTCCTGACCTCGTGATCCACCCATCTCAGCCTCCCAAAGTTCTAGGATTACAGGTGTGAGCTACTGCGCCTGGCCTTGTGCTTCCTAATTGTATCGCCCTCACCTTCCAGCCCAGTCACTGAGTGTTTAGAAAATGTTTGTGGAATGAAACAGGGTTTGCCATACTTTCGTGATCATACACTGTTTTTATAAAAAAGAAAAGATGAAGACAGCTAGTGTCCCTGACTTTACATGTACATATTTATGCATAGCAACATCTAATGTTTAGTATTGGTGTTTACTGGCTGCCACACACGGTTCTCAACATGTTACTTATTTTAACATCCTCAGAGCAACATAGAAATGAGTAGGCACTCTTTAAAAAAAAAAAAATTCTTTATAAAGGTGTAGAAACTGAGATGCAAAGGGCAGAGTAATTTGCCCAAGGTCACAGAGCTGCAAGTAGTGGAACTGGATTTCAAATGTAGGCAGTCTGGCTCCAGAACCTGTACTCTCAATGTGACCCTGCCCTGCCCCTGTACATGCTGAATTGGTACAGCAGTGCATTTTCATACACATCTTCCAAGCACTCGTGTATTGGAATATGTGTATGAATATGTGCATGGTTTAAAAAACATATACTAAAAATAATTTTGAAATAGATGAGTTGAAAAAATATTTTCTAACATTTTCTTGCATCCTAGGAAATAGTTCTGGGTACCCTACCTTGGAAACCACTTAAATTCAAAGTTGCCAATGATTAAGAGGAAGGAAATTCACGTTTCCAATCATATCTGTACCTCACAGAAACTCTGCACACTTACTAAAGGCCTGGCACCTTGTTAGGGGCTCCTGTATGTCAGTTTTGAATATTCAGAGCAACCCAGAGGCCTAAGGAGAGACCAGGGAATTCATGGGAGAAAGGAGACACAGGCGTGAGGCCTGGGAGGGTGCAGTGCCGTTGTCAGCCCAGGGTCCATGAAGTTTATGATGGAACATTTTACTTAGTTCTGGAAATATTTATTTCGTAAAGCTTGACTGATTTACTCAGGAAGAGGCTGTAACAAGCACCCTGGACCAATATATCATGTTTCTTAATTTTTGTCTGAAATTCTAACAACTCAGCATGGTATGGGACTGGTTATCTTAAGCTCATCAGAAGCTCTGATTGAAGATTATATTGTGTCTTTGGTTAATAAGAGATGAGGAAATGAAAGTATATTGGCTTAATAAATATGGCCTGAAAGACAGCATCTTTCCAAAACTGGAACCATAGGGGGAGTCATGAATAAGGCTCTTGGCGTGGTGATTTTGTTACCTTTAATAGACATTTGGTGAGCACTAACCACTTGCACATGCATATCATGTACTCACATACATTATCTTTATCCCTCACAGCAGCTATATTAAAGGTAGGGGTGGCGGGTAGGCAAATTACAAATGAGGCGCCAGGCGCAGTGGCTCATGGCTGTGATCCCAGCACTTTGGGAGGCCAAGGTGGGCAGATCCCTTGCGGTTAGGCTGAGACCAGCCTAGCTGAGATGGTAAAACCCTGACTCTACTAAAAATACAAAAGTTAGCGAGGCATGGTAGCCCACACCTGTAATCCCAGCTACTGGAAAGGCTGAGGCAGAAGAATCACTTGAACCCAGGAGGCAGAGGTTGCCCTGAGCTGAGATCATGCCACTGCACTCCAGCCTGGGTCACAGAGACCATGTCAAAAAAAAATAATTACAAATGAGGAACTGGAAGTAGTTTTCCTAATATCATAAAACTAATAGGAGGTGAGCCTGTGATACAAACCTCAATTCTGTTGAACTCCAAAGCTCACTCCACAAAAGCAGTGTACCCCAAGACTATACTGTATACTTTCATGTAGGAGACAGATACAGACAAATAGAAATATAGCAGAGCAGATATGTCAGAACTAAAGACAAGGTTAATTTAGAGAAAGGAATGTGGAATGCTCAGCCCTCTAGCCCCGAGTGGTCAGTGGTGTCAGGCAAGGCAGGTGCTCAAGGTGAATCAGGAAGTCTGGCTTAAAAGACTGTACGGTAAATCATAGCCTGACTTTTTAGGTAAAGAAACCAAAACACAGAGGGAGAAGCCACCTAGAGATTGTACTTTGGTCATTGATTTCTGCTGCTTCAATTCTTCTTACTGAATTTCTAATATCAACCAGCCAAGTGGTTGATATTGACACATAATGTTAAGCTCAGGGGTTGACCTTAAGAGTCATGAAGCCTGGGGCCAGGTGTAGTGGCTCATACCTGTAATCCCAGCACTTTGGGAGGCCGAGGCAGGCAGATCACAAGGTCAAGAGATTGAGACTATCCTGGCCAACATGGTGAAACCCTGTTCCTACTAAAATACAAAAATTATCTGGGTGCACTAGCGTGCACCTGTAGTCCCAGCTACTTGGGAGGCTAAGGTGGGAGAATCGCTTGAACCTGGGAGACAGAGGTTGCAGTAAGCTGAGATCATGCCACTGCACTCCAGCCTGGCGACAGAGTGAGACTTTGTCTAAAACAAAACGAAACAAAAGAGTCACGGAACTTGCAAAATCCTACAGGATTTGGTGACTGTGAACCAAGTGGGCTGCTCTTGTATGGACAGACCACAAAAAGCTTCCCACCCTACCCTGCAAATAATCAGCAGCTCTCTGTGCCACCTCCCCCTTACAGCCTCACTGAACCTTAAGATGGCACGCCTAGGCTGCGTTATGTTTCCTAAGGTTCAGTCTGTTTGAAAAGCTGGATGGATATGACTATGTTATAAACCTTCTGTCACTCAAGGCGAGAGAAAATGAGCAGGCCTTGCTGTTAGTGGGTGCATTGTTTTGTACTGTATACTTTTATATGTCTGTGCTTATGTTCTGTAGACGATGTACTGCACATGTTGAAAGGCCAGCCACAGATAAGACTGCAAATTGAGTTCAAAGTTCTTGTCCCAAGCCATCACCTCCTCCTCCTGAAGAGTTGAGAGTTTGCTCATAGAAATGTAGAAAGCTGGGTTTTAAAACCATGGCATGATAGAAAACTTGGGATCAGACTGACTGACTTAGAGCATTTTGGAACTCAGAGAATGCTAGTGTACTAAAATTACAGAATGTTCTCATCTTTGAAGATTAGGACTTAAGAATCCTAGTATGTGAGAACCCCTAGAATTAAGCTGGTCAACAAATACTTGCATAAAGCCTACTGTGTGCCTCCAGGCACTATGTTAGATTCTGGATATAAAGACATGAACAAAACTTCCTAAGGGTTTGGCTTTCGGGGAGGTTCCAGAGAATGTCAGAATTTAAGAATCTTAAAATATGAGATTTTAGAAAACTAAAGCATTACTGTGTTGAAATCCTAGACTGCCAAAGGTAGAGTGAAGCCTTGGATCATTCTTTCCAGCTCTACTTTTTTACAAGGCCTGGGGCCTGTTCCAGGCAGGTCTGAGTAAAATCTCACTAAGAAGAACATCATTTCAGTTCGGTGACATCACAGAATGGCCAGCTTATAGGGGTTCAGGGATCATCCAGTCCTCACTGCTGCTTTTATCAGTGAGGCCACTGAGGCTCAGAGAGGAGCAGCTGTTTGATAGATCACACAGCCCAGTCAAAATTAGACCGCGGGTTTTCAGGTGTGTCTTAAAAAATAGGCAGAACAGAAAAGGCTTTCCCTGTGTTTCCGAGCTTCCCTCTTTGCCAGACTGCACTGAGGCCCCAGCTCTTCAGAAGGAGTTTGCAGCAACTTTTTCCGCGGAGGCATCAGCCCCGCCCCCGGCCCACGTGTGCAGTAGATCGCCCTGTGTTGGGAGCCCCCCTCCCGTTGATGCGTGTTTTATTTTGCTCCCTCCCCCTCCCCGTGTGCCTGAAAATCAATTTTCATTATTTTTTTCTGTGTGTGTTTGTCTTTGTGGTTCGCAGGTGCTCCCTTGCATTGTTCATCCGCTTCATCAACCCCTATTGAGCAGTCCCCCTCCCCGCCCCCCTCCCCTCCGGCCAATGAGAGCCAGAGGCGGTTGCTAGGCAACGGTGTGGCCCAACCAACCCCGGACTCAGACTCTGAGGAAGAGTTTGTCCCTAATTCATTCTTAGTTAAAAGTGGCTCCACCAGCCTGGGGGTCGCTGCGAACGGTAAGTCCCTCTCTCTTCCTACTTTTGCGGGTTTGTTTTTTAAAATGTCGTGTAGTTGCCGATGCCTGCTTGGGCTGTTTGCGGGGGCGGAGGGGCCTGGTGCATGGTGGGCTCCCGGGTAGTCAGGGGCCTGGAGCCGCTCCGCCGTCTCGGGCAGCCCCGCTCCTGCCCTGAGGCACCACTGGAGTGTGCAGGGGCTGGGGGGTTGCTTCTGTCCCCAACCCCCATGACAGACATCAGAGAGGCAGATGCAAGGACAAAGATGCACAGACAGACATCATGAAAAGGAAACATCAGGTGGAGGCCCAGACAGGTAAAGGTAGAGACAGAGATTAACACAGGAAGGAAACAAAAAGTTTAAGACATAGGTAACACCGATCAACTACCTCCTCTGTGCCAGGGACTGTGCCAGGCACTGTCACAACCCTGCCCAGGAGACTCAGTATTTTAGTGTCCCCATTCTCACTGGAAAAACTGAGAAGTATTAGCCCATTACCTATAGAACAGCGTTGGCTTTAAAAGTTCTCCACTTTCACAGAACCTGGATGCAGGCAGCCCTGAAGTCCCAGACAGCTGCAGGGCTAAATGCTGGCTGCAGAGAGAGCCACTGGGTGTAAGCATGGATCTGCAAGCTCTCTTATTCTGAGCTCTGCTCTGGCATTCTTAAGGTGGGAGGCAGGGTGTGGTGAAAGAGCACCAGGGTCACCAGGTCTTAGCCCCTGATCAGGTGCTGCTAGACTTGAGCCAAGGTGCTTGCCCTCTCTGTCCAGCAGAGGCCAGTCCACTTCTTTGCAAGGAAACCCTGGAAGGAATTCAAACCTCTAAGAGATGGGGCATGGTATACATGAGGTAATTACCTAGGCTCACCTTAATGGCCCCAGGATTTCCTGATAATAGGAGAAGGAGAGCAGAAGTGAAACTGTTTCCCCACAAGTAACTGTAGGTTGTGTGCCAATTTGGCAAACATTTATTTATAAGTGCCTGTGTGGTACTAAATTCCAGGCCAGATTCTGAAAAGGGAGGCAGAGGTTCAAAGACAGTCAATGGACTCTGGAATCAGACAGCTTTGAATTACATACAAGCTTCATTGCTGGGGGACATTAGACAGATCACATGGCCTCTCCAAGCTTGTTTCCTCAAGGGTAAAGTGGGCATTGTAGTGCCCACCTCATGATGAGCACCCATCATAGTGCCTGGAACAGAGAAGGAGTGTGGTAAATGTGACTTATTACCTAGTCATCTCCACCTGCCTCTAGGTGATTTACAGACAGCCTGGCTGTGAAAGTTCCCAGCACACTGCCTGGCATTTGGGGATGCTCTAAGAAATGTCAGATGCCATCTTTTCTCTTGGGAGTACATCATTACAGCCCAAAGTGGCAAAGGAGGTGGGAACCTAGTATGTTCTGTGACCAGGGAGGGAGTCTCTCCTCTGTCTGAGAGAATTAGGAAATGCCTCCTAGAGGAGGTGCTCACAGGACTCTAAGGAATTAGTGAGGTGTGCCAGAGATTACCGAGGGTGTTGTGAGCAGAGGGAACACACAAAGAGTATGAGGTGGGGACATGGGAAGCCTGCCCCAGCTCTTTTAAACCTGGGAGTCTGGGCAGTAAGTAGGTGTGAACCTTGGAAGGGTATGGAAGGCCATGTGGTGAAAGTCACCTGAGCTCTTTTGAGTTGAGGCCCTCCCCCTCACCACATGACATTGAAGGGCAGTCATCACCCATGCTCCTTTTCTAGCCAGGACCTCCCTGCATCTGCTCTCTTTGAACATCAGAGAGATCTTCGTCCTTGGTGATTCTCTTCTGACAGGGTTTTACACCCTGCATTCTCCATGACCAGACCCAAGCCTACCGCCAGGTAGGGTTGTTTTTTTGGTGGTTCAGTGTCCTGCTCCTCTATGTCTTTTATAGCTGCCTGTGTTTCAAATGATGCATAGAAACACAGGAACCCTGGGTTGGGGGCGAGGAGACTTGGTTCTGGACCCAGCTCTGTGGCTCACTGGCTGTTTGTCCTTGGCAAATCACTGTCTCTTTCTAAGCCTCAGTTTCCCCATTTTGCTGATGATGGAGCAATCTCTAAGGCACCCTAGTTTTAGAAGTGTCATGTGAAACTGACAGTTGTTCCTGCCAGTAGCCTTCTTAATAAGCTTATGGGATGGGGGGAAATATATATATTTGTGTATGTATATGTGCATGTGTGTATATATGTGTGTGTGATGATGTTCTTTGTTCATTTCTGAGTGACTAAGCCTTACAAATAGAAGAGAAGGCAAGAGATTAAAGTCCTTAATCTCTTCCTTTGCAAATTAGCTGAATAAGAGCAATCACTTTGTTGCAAGTTCTAAGGCAAATTGATGATATTATTGCATTATTGATGTGCAGGGAAGGAGATGGGGGACTTTCACCTTCAGCTGTCTGCTCAGTGGTGCTCCTCCATGCTCCTGCACCCCACGGGACCTTGTCACTTTGGATCACTTCCCCCAGGCCCTTGCTCTTAGTGTTATTATAAAAGCTGGTAATAAGCATGTCCCATGTCTGATGAGAGAGTCTGGGTCCTTACTGGTCTGCTGCTCTGGAGTTGGAATCATGAGAGCTCAGTCAGTCTCTGCCAGGGCTGGACCCTGCCTACTGTCTTCCTGTCTCCTGAAACCCAAAACCAAGGATCTTCTATGAGCTGGTTCTGGTGTGGACCCAGCACTAGTGCGTGAAGATGAGAGGTTCTTGGTACATAGTGGGCCTAATACATGTTTTTAGGGTTTTATTCGATTTTGTTTTTCATGGAAAACATGAAATTATTTTAATGGAATGATCTTTATTGTTTTTGCCAATTATAAAAGTAGCAGTGCTTATTAACATTCAAATAATATGGAAAGGTAAAATGTTAAGTTCTCTTATAATCCTTCCTCCCAGAGGTAACTGCTTTTAACAGTTTGGTGCGTGGTCTTTCAGACTTTTAATTTAGTGTTAATTTAATGAGTGAGTGAATTAATGAGCAGGCGATGCTTAAGGACCACAGTGGAGCAGAGAGAGCAATGGCTGTAGAAACAAGCCTGAAATTGGATCCAGATGTGCAACTCTAGGCACTGTTTCCAGCCTCTGAGATCATCAGTTGCTCCATCTGTGAAATGGGAGAAAACCTTCCAAGGTTGTTCTGGTGTTTAAAAAAGATCAAGCTGATAAAACTTTTCTGTCTCTTCCCTATTTCCAGTACCCCCATCTCCTTCCACAAATTTAAGACTTTAGAAGACCGCCTTCAACAGAGCAATTGTTTTAGGGCAGGCTTCCTCTGAGACTGCATTCAGATTGTATTTTAAATGGCAAAAGGTGCCTCTCTGGCCCTTAAAGGGTGGAAATGAGATCGTTTCCTGTGGTGGGAGCTGAGGCTTTTGGAGCCAGCCTTCCCAGGAGCTTGCGCTGGACTCTCCAGCATCACCCCCAAAGGCCATCTGCCCACAGCTGTGTCAACTCCAGCCTGAGCTACCATCCCGCGTCTGCTAGGCCTCAGAGCCGCCCTGCTGAAATCCCCATGTAAAGTGCAAAGAGGAACGTGGGGTATCACAGAACAGCTCGTTGTCCCTGCGGAGAAGAAAACAGGGGAAGTAGCTTTTTCTCTTATCAAAATCCTAATCCTTCCCCAATGGTAATCATCCAGAAATCACTGATATATATAAAGAAAGATTTCACTAAAATATCAACTAATCACAGTTGAAAAAGCAAAGGAAGTGGTTAGGATTAAGTAGGTCCCTACCCCATAGAAACTTTTCAGAATAAATACTAAATGTTTCATGAATTGTTCTCATCTAAATTCTAAAGCAAAGGGGCTTTAAAAACTTGGGGGTTGGGGCCGGATGCAGTGGCTCACGCCTGTAATCCCAGCACTTTGGGAGGCTGAGGTGGGCGGATCATGAGGTCAGGAGATTGAGACCAGCCTGGTCATGGAGAAACCCTGTCTCTACTAAACTACAAAAAATTAGCTGGGCATGGTGGTGCATGCCTGTAGTCCCAGCTACTCAGGAGGCTGAGGCAGAGGAATCACTTGAGCCCAGGAGACAGAGGTTGTAGTGAGCCGAGATCGTGCCACTGCACTCCAGCCTGGCAACAGAGCAAGACTCTGTCTCAAATAAAAACAAAAAAACAAAAACTTGGGGGTTAATATTTAAGAGGGTCAGGGAATAAATAGCTCAGAGAAGGCTGTCAGTTTCTCAAAGCTTAGGTGAGGTAGGGGGTAGGTAGGAGAATTTATATTTAATAAGAACTTTCTATGTGCTCCAAGTCTTTTTTTTTTTTTTTTTTTTTTTTTTTTTT
>NW_022436974.1:22333723-22342127 GCF_009761245.1 Sapajus apella
TACCTAGGCTGGAGTGCAATGGCACAATCTCGGCTCACCGCAACCTCCGCCTCCTGGGTTCAGGCAGTTCTCCTGCCTCAACCTCCTGAGTAGCTGGGATTACAGGCACGCGCCACCATGCCCAGCTAATGTTTTGTATTTTTAGTAGAGACAGGGTTTCACCATGTTGACCAGGATGGCCTCGATCTCTTGACCTCGTGATCCACCCGCCTCAGCCTCCCAAAGTGCTGGGATTACAGGCTTCAGCCACCGTGCCCAGCCCAAGTCTTTTTTATAAAATATGCATTACCGTATTTGGCCCTTTCACTGTTTAGGAAACTGAGGCCCAATAAGGGGCAGTGGCTTGCCCACTGGCCATTGGTCTTATAAGGGGCATGAAAGAGATTCAGACCCAAGCCTGTTTGACTCCAGAGCCCCAATTGTTTTTCCTTCTGGTACTTTTTTGTTTGGTTTCAAATATCAGATCCTGTTATTTCTGTCTTCTCCTTAGTAGGAGTTTGAAGAGGATAAGAGGAATTCCACCAAAGAAAAGCTGGTTTTAAAAGAATTCCAAGGTGTTGGGTTCCTGTTACCTCACAAACCTTTATGAAGCACCTATTATATGAGATGAATCAAACCAGATGACTGGGCATCAAATTTTAGTGCAGCTAGGTCGGTCACAGTGGCTCACACCTGTAATCCCAGCACTTTGGGAGGCTGAGGCAGGTGGATCACGAGGTCGGGAGTTCAAGACCAGCCTGGCCAAGATGGTAAAACCTTACACTACTAAATATTACAAAAATATTAGCAGGGCACTGTGGCAGGCGCCTGTAATCCCAGCTGCTCAAGAGGCTGAGGCAGGAGAATTGCTTGCTCCCAGGAGGCAGAGGTTGCAGTGAGCCGAAACTGTGCCAATGGACTCCAGCCTGGGCGACGGAGTAAGACTCCATCTCAAAAAAAAAAAAAAAAAAAAAACAAAACTTGGTGCAGCTTCTTGAGAGCCAAGCTTTGGACACTGGGCTGTCCGTGGCTATTTTATTTTCTCAGCGCTCGGTCCTTCCTGCCTTGCCTTACAGAGTTCTCACTGCTCAGCATCACTGTTGTTTGGCAGTTTCATTAACTTTCTCAGGTCTTAAGCAGCTGGGATTATTTTGTTTTGACTACCAATCTAGTGGAGGAGTGTTTATTTTTCTTTCTAAATGGGAAACACTGCTATGTTTGTAAGCTCCTTCTAAAAGTGTTTTCTTAAAACAAAAAATTCAACTTAATTTAGAACCTATTCAGAGTCCCTGGGGGAGTCAACTGAGGTCCTTTGAAGTCAGTTTGTGAAAGCAGAAAGCAAAATTGTGCTCGTTTCTAACAGTTGAAAGGAAGGTCCAGTGAGATTTTTGCCTTCTTTCACTATGAATTTTGTGGAGCCTGTTTTTTTGTTGTTGTTTCATGCCGAGTGCAATTACTTGGATCTGCTTATTTACCTAGTTCTGAGGGTAAAGAACATTGAGGTATGTAAAATTTTCAGCAATTTTGTTCACTTCTCTCAACTAACTCTCTTGCATCAGAAGACCCTTGTTGGTAAATAAATTCTTATTACATCAGCTATGTAGCAAAGTAAAGTACCTAACTCCTGTTGGCAAGATCAATTGATTTCTTCCTTTATTCATTCATTCATGATGACATTTTAAATGTTTGTGGATGTTTTCCAGAGAGATGAGGGATGAAGGGTATTCTAAACAGAGAGACCCTTTAAAACATGTATTTAATTTATGGGGTAAAATTTCTTAAATGAAACCCTTGGAATCAGAAACACTTTAGAATTTGGAAATGTTCAGATTTAAGAAAGAAAAGAGAGTACATATTCTGTATTTTTCCTAACACTCGTACAGTAATCAAATACATCACTATTTCTGCCGTAAAACATGAATAGTTATACTCATGGGATTTTAAAATGACTCCTAGCCTCATGTCAGTTCAGGTCAGGTTTTGCCATTAAATGAGTTTTGTTTAAACATTTAGTCTCAGAGTTCTGGGGTTTCAAAATGGTGGTTAATAGATGGTGATCCTCAATTGTGCCTTCTTAAAAAGTGAAGAAACCGGAGCTCAGAAAGATTTAGCAACTTGCTCATGGTTGTAGAGATAACTAGATAATTTGAAAATCAGATGGCATGATACAGGTGCAAGTTGCTGACCAGGAAGCTCTGTAGATGTGCTTATTGTTTATCCATAACCACTGCTTAGAAAGGTCTGACCCCTGTGCTATAGAAATGAGAGTTCAGGGGGCCAACACCAGCAGGCTGGGCGGCTCTCAGGCCTGGAAATTCAGCCGGAAAGAGGCCAGGTGGTCAGAAATCTAGAACTTGGCAACTCTGAGTTGATAAGGAGCATTTCCTGACAGGCCCTCTGCGTCTGGCCCCCTTACTTTGATGCCCCACTGTCTTCTGTACTGACTCCTCCCTAACAGGCTGTGACTAGTTATTCACATGTCTGGTTTCCTTGTGCAACTCCCAGTTCCTTGTAGACGGTATATCCAGGGCTGAGCACAGTACCCTGTGTATGTGCTCATATCAAAATTGAAAAAAAAAGTTGATTTCCTTTCTTCCTTTCCACCAGCACCCCTACACACATGCACAGCAATAACCCTAGGAACTTGGCACTGAGGCACATACCTGATACAGCTGTGGTGAGTCACAGAGATGAAGCGATGTGCCTAAGTGCAGAGTCAGGATTCAAAGCATGGCCCCAGACTCCTTTCCACTCTACCTGGTGCCTCCCTCAACCAGACAAGCCCTCACCTGTGGCCTCCCACCTGGGGCACACCATTCTGCCCCCAATTGAGGGCAGTGGTGACAACCTCACAGGGGTCACTTCTGTTTTTATACTGTTGACAAAGCCCTTTTTTATACATTACCTCAGGGAAACTCTGGTGACTCTAATTTAATTCCCACATTGGCTTTCTAGGAGGTAAGGCTTCTTCCTGACCTTGCAAAATAAACAGGTCACATTTTGAATTAATGTAACTGAACATCCTGGGAGAACCAGGGCCCTCTAATTAGTCACTCATGTGACACGATTGTAGACTCTTTGCAGTTCCTTTTCCACTAATTTCCCCAAATACCACTGCATTAAAAGGTACAAAAATAACATTTTTCATGTATGGCTTGATTGGACCTAGGAATTCCTAGACCACCCCCTAAGGAAGGCACATTAGCTATGATGTCCAGGCTTTTTCCATCTGGAAACTAAGCCTGGTTTCTGTCCCTGTTGAAATGTTTGTGGCCTGCTCCATGGATCCGTGTGGACACCAGACCACATTTTAAAGCATCTCCTGACACTTCAGGGCCCAGACTGTTGAAGAGGCACCTGGAAAGAGGCCAAGGAGAGTATGGGAGATTAGTAGAACTAATATTTGTGTGCCCTCTCATTCCCAAAGCTTGTTCTCCCCTGTCATCTCACTGGATCCACGAAAAAGTCCTGTGAGGCTGGAGGAATGTGTAGGATAGTGAGCATTGTGTCCACGTGAGAAACAGGCTCAGGGAGAAGCAGCTTAGCACAGAGCTGCTCCTTGGACACAGGGCTTGGAACTAGTTTGGACTTTGTTCATGGACGGTCAGTCCAACATGTGAGGCTCACTGCCATCATGTGAGACTCGCTGACATCATATAATGAGGCCCGCTGCTGTCATGTGAGCTCAGTTTCCCAGTTGTAAACCTCATCTGGAGAAGCCTCATCATGAAAACCTGCTTACAGAGAGGCACAGGCCTGGGAGCAAGAGATCTGCTTTGATCCCAGCTCTGCCTCTAGCCTGCTGTGTCACCTTGCAAGAGCCTCGTCCATTGGTTCTTCAGCTTTCTAGTCCCAGCAGTGAGAGAACTCAATGAAACCAGCATTTCCCAAACCATATTCATTTCTGTGTCACTGTCTTAGTCTGTGCCACAGCGGTGTGCCCACCTACACAGTTATTTATGTTCCTTTAAACTGCTGCCTTTTCCAAACTTTTTCTCTGTAAGTGAATTTTTTTATTTCAAAAGGAAATTGTATATTACTGCTGCAATCCGCTTGCCATATGGCAAGTGTATGACTTGCCATAAATAGAAGGTAACTGCAAAAATAAATACTGTGAAAGCAGGTTATCCCATTCTGGCGAGAGAATGTCTGCTCAAGGACACTGAGGAGTGATTTGCCTCTCTCTGTTAAACGAGGACATTGGCAGCTGATAGATGTTGAAAACACACTAGTTCCAAACTTGGACTTCCTCCTTGACATCATCCACAGGGTTGAAAGAAAATGGAAGCTCTTCTGCATGTGACTCGGTTTTATTTAATGTTTGCCCTCACTGTAATCACCTGAAATCACATCCCTAAATTACACAGCTCTGTGGCTTTTTCCAGTACTCTGTAGGATTTTAATGCTGCCCCACAGAGCCTGCTCACCTTGAGAATAAACATCTCTTGCTGCTCTCAGGCCCATCCTTCTTCCCTTTCCTAAACGTGGTCTTTGGGAGCCATCTGTTCCACCCTCCCCCAGGCAGCCCCTGCCCTCTGCTCCTGTCATCAGGTCTGAGCTGGGTACTTTGAGCTCAGCTGGATCCCCCATTACTGGTTAATGGCTCCCAGTTTAAACCAGGAAACCATGTGGCTTCCTTTTCTCCCTCCCCTCCCTCTCCTCCTGAACTACCATTATTTATATAGGTGTTTGAGATTAAACAACTAAAAAAACATTCGCTCTGCTTTATAAGGCCCGAAAGGACTGAAGCCAGAAGAAACACAGAAATGGCACAATATGGAGCAATGGCGGGGGGAGATAGGTTATGGAGGTTTACAGGTCTGTGCTGTGTAGTCTTGGGCAATTTGCTTAGCCTCTCTGGGCTTCAGTCTCCTCTGTAAAATGGAGAGTAATACAGTCTTCCCTCAGTATCCATGGGGGACTGGTTCCAGGAACCTCCCTCCACTGCACCCTCCACGGATACCAAAATCAGGCTCAAGCCCTGATACAAAATGGCACAGTATTTGCATATAACTTACAGATATCTTCTTGTATAATTTAAGTCATCTCTATATTACTTATAATACTTAACAATGTAAATGCTATGTGAGTAGTTGTTATACTCTATTTTTAAAGTTTATATTATTTGTATTTCTTTTTCATTATTTTCTGAGTGTTTTTGATATTCAATCAGCCATTGGTTGAGTCTGTGGATTTTGGAGGGCAAGTTGTAGTATAAATGAGAAATTGTGGTATAAATGAGAAAATATGGTCAAGGCTTCTACCACAGTGATTGCTATATTAAAGATGCCCAATGAATGTCAGTTTCCTTATTCCCTTTCTGGACCCCAAAAGTGTTTGGCCAGATATTCCTGGGAGGCAAGCAGATTCCTATACTCTTACCCCTCCTGGCTTGAAAGAGCCCTAGCAATTAATAGCTGAGCCTGGGAGTCCTGATCTTTAATCCCCCTCCTCGTCCTGGGTGATTTCCAGAGGTTTCGGGTGGGAGAGGGAGCCCAAGGCAGCAGCTAAACAAACATAGCCTGTGATCTCAGAGACAAAGCCTCAGATGCCCTTGCTGGAGCCCTTACAGGGTTTCCAGGCCCCGTAGTTCCAGCAATGGAGTGCTGATGTTTGGTACCAGACGAAACGCTGTGATGCTTTTTCCTTCTGGTCAGCTGGCCTTCCCCCCAGAGTTGAAACGAAAGGAAAATGACTGGTAATTGTTTATGTTCCACTCGTTCTCTCCTGCTGGATCATATTTCTGTAAATAACCCTGGGAAGCTGCTAACCAGCTAACAGTAATAGTACCTATATTTGCACTTCTCGAAACCCTTCTTTAGATCCCCCGTGAAACCTTTGGGGAAATGCACACCTAATGTGAACCAAGCTCCTCTCCCCACCATCTCAGTAACCTCACCAAGCTTACCGCTCTTACCCACTTGCTCATCTATAAAATGGGAATAAGAATAGCAACCTGCGGAGTTGGCTAGGATAAAGGAGAAACAGCGTAACATCTAAAACACTGAGATCAAGGCAGGTGTTCAGTGTTTGCGGGTCTTCTCTTGGCAAATAATGGAGACCATTTTTAGTGGGTAAGGAGGTTATCAGGCCGGGCGCGGTGGCTCAAGCCTGTAATCCCAGCACTTTGGGAGGCCGAGGCGGGTGGATCACGAGGTCAAAAGATCGAGACCATCCTGGTCAACATGGTGAAACCCCGTCTCTACTAAAACTACAAAAAATTAGCTGGGCATGGTGGCGCGTGCCTGTAATCCCAGCTACTCAGGAGGCTGAGGCAGGAGAATTGCCTGAACCCAGGAGGCGGAGGTTGCGGTGAGCCGAGATTGCGCCATTGCACTCCAGCCTGGGTAACAAGAGCGAAACTCTGTCTCAAAAAAAAAAAAAAAAAAGGAGGTTATCTCATCAAAACTAGAATTGTGGTCACCTGTCTGCTATCATCCTGAGAAGGAGCAAAAACGGAAGTGGAGATGATCCCTGTCTATCTGCTAGTTTTGCAAAATGCTGCTGCTCTTAGCCAAAACATTCCTACTATGTCTTCTTTCTCCTGGACTGCTTCAGTAGCATCCTCCTGGCCTCCCTGACCCTCTCTCTCCCTTTAATCCATCCCTCACAGTGTTCCAGGTGTTACCTCTCAAAAAGCCCCTGCCAGTGTCCTCTCTGGGTTTCCCACTGCCAGCAACAGGGGTCCTGATCCTTAGCAGGGCAGCCCCAGCCCTTCTTCCCAGAGCCCTACCCTTCTTGGAGCTGCTTACTTTGGTGCAGATTCAACACAGTTTCACGGTGCCCAGTACACGGCCTGTGGTCAGTGTCTGGTGATATTGGCAGACACGGCCAAACAAAACCTCAGGAATCAGAGTGAAAACAGGGGAAGACCCTTCTGATTTCGAGTGATATAGAGGGAAAATGAGGCTTGTTGACACTCAGAACCAATCAACTCAGCAAATGATTATTAAGGACCTACTGTGTGCCAGGGCCCATGGAGGATAAAAAGCAGTCAGCTCACCTCTGCTGGGGAGACAAACACACTAAACAGCTTGCTCTGAAGCAGCCTCCACTAAGGGGAACTGGTGAGGGAGTGTCCCAGAGTGTGTGGGGCTTCAGAGGTGTAATGCAAACTGGGAGGTTGGGGGAACTTCCTAGAGAAAGATGCTAACTGCTGAGGAACACAGGCAAGTTTGCCCATTCAGGCTGGTCTGGACATGAACTTGACTTTTATGTATCTGTAGGACTCCTATAGACTGAATTGTGTTCATCATCAACACCCTACTCCCCCGACATTCATATGTTGAAGCCCTAACTCCCATAGTGATAAGGCCTTTAAGGAAGTGATTAAGGTTAAATAAGGTCATAAGGGCATAGCTCTGATCAGATAGAACCGGTGTCCTTATAAAAGCAGAATAGACCCCAGAGAGCTCTCTCTCCTCCATGTGAGGACACAGTAAAAAGATGGCCATCTACAAGCCAGGAAGAGGGCCCTAACCAGAAACTGAATCTCATCAGAACCTTGATCTTGGACTTGCCAGCCTTCAGAACTATGAGAAATACATTTCTATTGTTTAAGCCAGCCAGTCTATGAAATTTTGTTACCACAGCCTAAGCTAAGACAAGAGCTCTGGCATAAGGACGAGCCTAGACATCCATACTTTGCATGTCAGTTATTTGTGTGTAACCAAATGCTCCCAACCTAACTGTGGGGTCTGGAAGTGTTTATTTCCTTCATTCATTCATTCATTCATCCATCCATCCATTTATTTAGCGGACTCTTCCTGGTGTGTGCTCTGTGTGGGGTCCTGTGCTGGGGAGTGAACTACGGTCAATGCCCACCATGTGTAGCCATGTGCATTGGGCATGCATGAAGGAAGCACTGCAGTCCTCTGCATGGACAGGGGGACAAGGCGAGGCTCTTCCTCTCTAGGAAGGAAGGGCTGGCACTGCAAAGGCTCAGCTTTACAGCCACTCTTCATCAACTCCGTTCCAGCTCTCAGGAAGCAGCCCTTGAACATGTTCCATTGAGTTTGATGTAGGAGGAGGCAGGCAACATAACCTGCAGGCAGGTGTGCTGGAACAAGGAGGGCCTGATCACACCTTTAGACAGCAGAACAGATGAGCAAATCCCATTCCTCCAGGGACTTCACCTTTTCCCATTCCATCGAATCTGCTCAGCTGGGAGGCTCTAGAGCAAAAGAGTTAAGACTGTGGGTTTGGATGTTGGCTCTGTCATTATTAGCTGTGATCTTTAGCAAGGGATTTTAACTTCTGAGATCCAATTTTTCCCTTATGTGTAAAGTAGGAATAACAATAATACCTACATCATTGGTGGTGTTAGAATTCAGTGTGAAATAATATATGTGAAATACTTAGCAAAGTGCCCGGTTATTATACAGTCTTAATAAATGGAAATTTTTTTTTTTTTTTTTTTTTTTTT